>NW_026460268.1:0-69066 GCF_021730395.1 Mercenaria mercenaria | reverse complement strand
CTCTCATATTATTGAGAGTACGAGACCATGGCTAACTCCCATGGTCGAAGACTACCTCCTTCTATAGGACGGGGAGGAGTGTAGTGCCTGTCCGGTCTGGTCCGGCATACGTGAGGATAGCCCTACCGGAAGCCGAAAGGGGTGATTTCCTGTGGAGCGTTCCAGCCGACTAGACGTCCTTCATTACCAAACTAACAATCTGCCGTATCTCTTCTAGATACTACTGTATCCACCATCTAAGGTTATTGGTAAGTGGTATTGGGCTTCTTTGAATTATCACCAATTACAATACAATATAACACTGAAACTGCGATCTGCTCAAGAACATAATTCAAAGATTAAAAATCCTGCAAGATCGGATATATTGAAATTCAAGTTTTTAAAAATCTTAATAGATTATTCCAGGTGTTATATTTCAAGCCTGCTCGAATTTTCAAAGCAATCGAATTTAAAACTGGGATTGAATTTGAAACAGCTGGGTTTCGATCTTGCATTAATTTCATTTGCGAGCTCGCTTGACGTTTCGAAAATCTAGCAATGAATGTCGAACAAGTATGAAAATCAAAGTCAAATTTTTAATTTGAATATCGAGCAGGTATTGAATTAAATGCTAGTTTAAAGATCGCAATTTAAATTTTCTTTAAGATGCCGATTGTCTACAAATTCATGCTAGTTCAAATTATTTAGTTTAGTTTATACTAATTTATTTTAGCTCGATTGTGATGAAAGCTTCGAGCTTATTATAACCACCAAGTCCGCTTCCTGGAAAAAAAAAGGACTGATGTCATATGAGACGTCATGATCGTGACCCCATTGGGGCTCGAACCCACGACCCCTGGGTTGAACGGCCGACACATTTCCACCTGACCACTGATCCCCTCAAAATATTTGAATTTCGATCTTCCTGCTGGCCCTATTTTCAATTCTGCCTCGAAATTCGATGGTTTCTTTTGATTTGAATTTCGTTTTCCGGGATGGTGCGAAATTCAATCTAAGCAAAATTCAACGTCATTCTTTCGAAAATTTGAATTTCGATCTTCTACTTCTAACTTGCCCAAAATATGCCGCCTCAAATTTCAACGTTTGAAACTTTTAACGGTCTTTTTTCTTAAACTCTCGAAATTTAATTCAAGCTCGAAATCAATTCCTTAAGATTTCTATTTTCAGCAGACTACATGTTCAATGCTGGCTCGAATAAAACACTGAACATTTCAGTTTCGAGCTTCGAGCAAGATCCAAATTCGATGCAAACTCCAAATTCTTCTTTTTGAAATTTGAAATTTCGATCCTCAAGATGTTTAAAATGGACTATTGACTGTAAACAAAATCATATTATGGAACGTCCGCTAATTTATAAATCCGTACACGTGTGCAGTTTAGCGGGTGAGAAGAAATCAGTCTTTATCGTGAAGGAGCTTAAATTCCGTAAGAATTGACGGAAATATACGAGAATGTTCGAGTCTTTCCGATAACGATAAAAAAACCTATACTCATCTGCAAAATGCTTAAAAAGACCATTTTCTTCTTCACCTAGAAGACTGAAGTTAATGTGAAACAATAGATAGATGAATATAGATTACTAAGTTGTTTGCAATGGTGTTCAAGGGCAAATAATCTATTTATTCTTTGTTAAACAGAAGAAATTTCAGCAAATCATCCATAGTTTCCTATATATCCAATTGTAGATAGACAGACATAAAGTATACGCAAAAAAAGACCATTTTCTATTTAATTGATTTTGAAAATAAAATATTCACAAGAAAGACAATGCATTGAATATTATCACAGCGTTTGCAAAGCTAAAATACCTATAATACTTTTCCCATAAATTTGAATAAAGTAAAGGCCTCCTTCTTTGCGCTATATAAAATTTTTCACTCGTGTGAAAAATCGATGGTCTAATTTTCCCATATGAAGATGTGGCAAACGCTAAGGACGGACAAAGTATTTATAATGGTCTTAGTGCTGTTTTAAATGGAATTGAATAATAAGTACGCGATGAAATTGACTGAAATTTACTGAAATATGATTGCTAATTATTAATCAATGCGGTCATGTTTTGTTTTGAAAATAGCATTGATAAGAGCTAAAACCCACTATGTTGTACAATTTGCATTTTAATGACATGAAGTATAATAAGGAAATGGCAATCAACCCTATAAAACAAAAGATCACAAATACACACCCGATATCAGTACGACTGCATCTTTTAAATCAAGGAAGATAAAGACAGAAAATATGTTTTGTCTGCGTGTTACTAATCTGTAAAAACAAAGGTCATACAGACTGTACAAAAAAGTACATAAGTGTGGAGAGTTTTACAAAATGTCGACAAGATAGCAGTATACCATATCAAAACCGTCCCATTTAAGCAGTAATTTTTGAAGCAATGTTTCAATATTGTCATATCCTGCCCTTGAATTCAACCACTTAGTCATACAATCTGCCTCGTTTAGCAAATGTTTACCTGTCAGTTAATTTTAAAACGACACGTAGTGTCTTTACTTCCTGTCTTTGCCCTTGTTTGACTTTGAATCAATATCATACATATTATAGGTAGGATATATTTTGTCTAAACATAGGTTTTGGAGTGACATTTAACTTTCCGTCTGGTCCGGTGTTTGTGCACGTCGCTGAAATGTTTATTATTAAAGTAATGAACCTCCCGACTTTTGCTTCGATCGAAGGAAAATCTGCACGCATGTTAACAGTTTCGTTCTTTCTGGAAGAAACAGGTTGTTCATTTTTCTCCAGGAACTCATGGATATGGTACCTTCAAATCAACTTCAGCTCAAATTTGAAAGAGTCCGCCCACTTAGCTCAATAGGGAGAACGCAGATCTATGGATCGTGAGATCGTGTGTTCGATCCCCGGACGAGGTGTATTTTCTCCGTGACGATTTGGTGGTAAACATTATAAGAAGTCATTTCGTCCCCACACCTCTGATTCGTTTGGAAAAGTTTGCAGTTACTTAAGGAAAACAGGCTTGTACTGGTTACAGAAACCAGGAACACTGGATAGTTGAACAGTTCGTCATTACATAAGTGAAATACTAAACCCAAATTAAAGAAACAAATTTGCATGATCTGATTTCAGATAAGCGTCAATCTTATTATTAGTATCACTTTAAAATGACAAAGAAATTGTAAATCACTCAAGTTTAAAAGTTGTCACTGTAAAACCACAATTACTATGGTGTCATTGACAGCACAGTATATTTTTCGTTTCGTTCCTGTTCTGTACTTTCAAATACAGCTTTGAATAGCGTCACTGGTAGTTTTAACATTTCAGCTTAATCAAAAAGCCTAAATAAATCTGCAAATGTAAAAATGGAGGGCATTCAGGCTAATCGACATCTGCTTTTATAAGATAAAATGTAGCTTTTGTTTTATTAATGTGTCATTCATTTTGAACGGGTCAGTCATTTAGACCAATGAGATATCTTTGCCTTGCACACATTCATTTTCGAAATGCTATATCTAAATGCCAGGCATCAGTCATATAGGCAGATGTTAAGCATTTTTAACAAGCAAGCGACTGGCCAACTTGGCACATCAGAACGACCCACGGAGTACGGTATATAGGTTTACAAACCATATGAACATTAAACGATCTGATATATATAGAGAGAGAAATACTAAAAGAATAATACTCAGTGATGAACTCTAATACATTCTAACTTTTTTCTACGTTCTTTTCGTGTTCATCACTTCCTGAATCATACTGGGGAATTTAGCTTGCTTCACTGTGATTTCATTGGGCCGCCGCTTACCGATTCACAGCATGTTGTTAATGATCAATATTCACATCTCTTCCTCAATAACAGATTTAATCTTTTGAAAATATACCAGCTATTATAAATGAAAAGCGTATGTTTGTGAAATAAAAATGCTTAAACTCAGTTTGAATATAAATTTCTGTTTACATATTTATTGCGTTCTTCCTCAAAGACCACATTACGTAATAACATGCTTACAGTATATAAGTCTTCTGGTTATACTATACGTCCAGAACATCCACGGAGATAACAAGCGTCTGTCTTCTTAACGAATTTGGTCCATGTAAGTACAGTCTTCAGGACTTACTTATTACATTTTATATTGATTTAAGAAACGAAGTTATATTAGTTGAGTTAATTCAAAATATGTTTCCCTGGTAATGATTTCGCTTTTTTTGTGAAAATGATTGTGTTGAAGACAAATGTTTTCTGCCAAAAAATAGGATAGACTTCTCGTGTTTTAACAACTATTGATTTAGACCTATTTTATGTTTTTTATTACATACTTTCCCGTGTATTATCGAAATATTACAGTGAAACAAATCTGGTATTTTCACATTGAAAAATATCAAATATGTAAACGATTAGAACGTTAATATGTAACAAATGAAGTATTTTGGAAAGAAACAACTGTATGGTTCTTATCAAGGAAACGTTCCAGAGTAGGCCTAATTCTGAAATTTATAAAATATTGAACACGTGGTATTTAACAATTGATTTTGAACTACTGCTTTATATAAGTACTTGTTGGACTGACATTTTTGCATTCAACTTCCTCTTGCCTGTTGACTTCAAAATTTTTAATTTCTAACAGGAGGATTGACGCACGGGATAAAGATGGACATTAAAAAGCTTCTACATGTCGTAGTGTTTTTCTGTGTCTTGAGTGAAGGTAAGCTATTATTACTGAAACAAATCAAGAGTGAATCATCATATAAATATATAAATATAATTAAAAGGGCACATATCCAGATGTATGTCTTTATGTCGCAATGCGTAAGCTGTATTCATCTAGTACTAAGTTGAAATAAAATGTAAAATATCAGTGAGTTTATGCAATACATATTTATCAATTACTAATGAAGTCTTAAATATGTCTAATATGTTTATTTGATGCGTGTTTTACGCAGTAAGAATTAATGTTAAATAAAAGACAATAGCTGTATCTATTACCAAACTATTCAAGTATAAATGACATTAATTTAACATTTCTTTTATATATTTCTTCTACATTGTTAATTCTTCAGAAATTTTCATCTAGTAATGAATATTCTAAAAGATGCTCCTTTATTTCAGTTAGATAGTTCTTGAACCCAATACTTTCGTATTTGCAAATACATACTTTATATTAAAATCCATAGGTTTGGCATGGTGGGGTAGAAGTAGAAGCAGCTCATCCAGTCGGAGCACCAGCAGGAGAAGCAGCAGTAGATCAAGTAGGTTAAATATAGTTGACATTCTATCCACACAAAATGTTGTTGTGGTGTTTTACCAAGCCCTGTGTTCGGAATTTTCTGCTAAGAAACGAGCTATATGCGTCTACCACGTGATATGATAATGTGCTCCTTCTGTGACATGTGTTACCTTGGCTGTATCGATGACTGACTGTGTGGCTTCTTCCAAGTCATATGCCATTGTGCTCTTACTTACCAATATGCTATGGCCCAACAACAAAGTAAAATTCTAGATGGTGCCTGCTATGTCATAGTTGCATGTAATTGTGCTCCTACAAACATGTATACTATAATGCCTGTACCAAGCAATATATATACATTTTGTATTATATTTCATCTATGCACAATGCTATGATTCGGCTACTAATCCTGATGCAATTGTGCACCTATTAAGCATTTTTTAAAATTTCAGCAACAAATGTTGCTCATTTATTATCCCCGTCATGTGGAGAGTGGGGTCGGAGAGCCATCCACCACTTACCGTTACAAAATCATGTATATGTGACAACTAAACATATAATATTTTCCTAAATAAAGATTCCTAAATAAAGATAAAGATATAGTTATTTTAACTTAGTTTCAAATGTGGTTTTGTATTTTTTATCATTTCACAATGTGTTTATGCTTTTCCAGCCAAAGCTAACTACCATGTTTAGCTATTAAAATATTTTCACTCTACATTTCAACATGTTTGATGTGTTCACATAATGCAGATATCATATTTTTGTATATATTAAAGACTTTTAATCAAACCTCACAATGCAATATAAGGTATTTCTTCTAAATGCTATCTTTGTATGAAAAGAATTGGAACCACTGCTTTACCCTTGCATGATCGTAAGAGGCGATTAATAGGGTCTTAACACTTGGTTTTGCAGTAACTCTGTGATTCCAGCAGGTATGCAAATTTTGATTCCATACCTCATGTTTTTATTTCGATGTAAATGAGATGTGGAACCAAAATTTGTAGTGCTGTTTGGCGCCATATAACTTAATGTGTTGGTGCGCCGTAAAACCCAAATAAATAGATAAATCTAATAGCTAAGATATAATTAAGTCCATACCAAATAATATGCAATTCGTATTCTGCAATGTGATATCGTGCTTCTACTAAGCCATATCATGTTCCATCAAATGAGCAATATGCAATATGCTATTTTAATCTTGCTACATTATCAATCAATCCATATTCTATCGATAATTTTACAGTTTCTACCATTTGTAATTCCACATGACATTTTGTATCAAGTTTAATATGTTTCAGGCTCAAGCAGGCGAGGCACAGGATTGTGGGGTAAGAATATATTAAATGTTTTATTGATACATACAAAACTTTCGGATATTTTGCTTCATCATCTGAAAATGAAATGTTTTATTTCAAAGCAATTATGCAGGTTTACTAAAAGACAAATGAAACGTTTTTAATTAAAAAAAAATGATCATTGCACATCTAATAATTGAGTTGGTAGAAATACTCGGACTGATTTAAGCAAAAAGTTAATTGCCTCAATATTTTGAATTCTAATGCTTGAATGTTACATAGGAATGTCTCTAACTGGATTCAGTTCTATCTCTCTCTTTATTTCCAGGTAGACGCAGAAATCAATCACCAAAACCGGCTCGTATGTTTTTCTTTATTTTGCAGTGTCTCGTTCTCACATCTTTAAAATGAAGACATCTCAAGGTTCTAAAATACTAGTATCATATTTTAAACATGTCATTTGTGATAAACGTACAGATTTGTGTATGCAAAATATCCTTTAAAAATGCAAAGCGATTTAATAAGGAGAGTAAAGCGAGAGTCACGCTTTTTAAGTATAGAGCTACTCAAAGCAGTCTAAATAGTTTTCTTTAAAATATCTAAACCGGTCTTTACTTACTTTTGTAACATCTCATTGTCAGATGTACATTACATATCAAAATATTTGTAAATGAAGATACATTGTATTGAAAAAAAAGGAAATCAGTGTAAGATGTGAACGAATACTTGTAGCTATGATTCAACGAAAGGATTAATTCAGTGAACAAGCTTTAACTCTTTTGAAGACATTGACGAGTTGAATAAGTTATGCTATTACATTAATTTCTTTATGGTTTGAAGTTTGAAATTTGAAGTACATAGGTATTTTATCGCCTCCCTCTTAATAATACCATAGGATGGAATCAAATAATGCTACATTATATGTTATAGATGCCGAATGTGTCAGACAGTTATAGCGTAATAAATTCATGTTTAGAACATTATAAATGATAACTGCAAATATTTCATTGTAAGCTCGTGATTTAACTCTAGACTACAAAAAAGAAAGGTAAGTTTCACTTCAATATTTTATGTCAGAAAAAAGATCCTTAAATAATTCTAAAGCCTGTATGACATCAACTTTTTCTTTTCTCTATGGGCTAATTTCTCCTGAGAATTGTGGTCTCGTACTTTTCTTGAAAACAAGTCTGTGCATGCAACAAAATTTTAATAGGACTTAATACTAGGATTCCTTCATATCAGTGGCATTAAAGCTACTAAGGTGAAAATTTTCAACATGCTCATTTCCACCAAGCTTGGCAAAAATGTTTATATGACACAAAAATGATGAGGTGGACGAAAATAAAAGTTTGATATTGGTAAGTACGCAAGAAGAATGTAAATTTTCTGTATTATTTCAAACGTGTTGCAACGGTTTACTACCTCCTGCACAGTATTTTGGGTTATTCATAAGAATATCTTACAAGAAAATTGTCAATAACTTAAAATTTATACCACAAGTTACTTTAAGAGTATCCACTTTTTATTGATTTTTGAGAGAAATTATTTTTCGCTAAAAAAGTGTGGGTTAGTCCCTTTAACACATTCGGCTTTGTATTCTGTTTCTTATTTCAAGAATCAATGTAAGAAATTACAGAGAGGAGATTAGTTCAAACTTTGGTATAATAGCAATGTTCAAAAGGATCATACTTGAAATACGTTATGGTAATAAAACCATATCCAAACGTGCATTCTTTAGCGTATTAAAGGCCCACCTCTCTGATGTTTGAATGTCACGTTTTCTTACTTACAGCAAAGCCTGAAACAAAACCACAACCCAAAACACCTGCACCTGTGGCTAAACCGAAATCTAATTCTGGAGGTAATGTTTGCTTACATTTACACTATTTTTGAACAACTACGAACTCTATATAAAGATAGTTTTATTACGCTTTATTGGCTGTCGAAAAAGAAATAAAAGTAAACAAAAAATGGTAGGATACTGGATTGTGACATAGATAATTAAAATCGTTTCTGGATCTGTTAGAATATATATTATCAGAGTGAACACCTTTCAGAATAGGTTCTGGACATAACGTAAATATTTTAATACAACTCTTATCGTACTTGTAATGAAAAGAATTAAAAGTAAATAGGACAAATAATAATTTATGTGTTTCCCTGTCAAAAAAGGCGAAATGCTATGCATCTTTCCTCCTGTCAAACCTCAGCTAGAGCCATATCTTGATTTTGCCAACAAAACATATACCACCTAAACACTAGGAAACTACTTCTTGGATGGTCATGTAAGTCTCTGAAACCATTGAGATCACATTAACACTGGGCAGTTTTATTTTTTGGATGGTCATATAGGTATCTGAAACCACCTACCTGAACTCTTCAGTGGGGAGGAGGTTACTTCTTGGATGAAGTCTTTAATCTCAAGAAACGAAAGAACGATATTCCATCCCATTTTCTGAATACTACTTTACTCCTTTTATTGCTGTTTCAGGTTCTGGAAAACACAAGTCTGGGTGGTGGTCTGGTCAGAATTCAGGTAAAGTAAACCGAATATGTCTATGTCTAAATACATCTATACCTTTTTAATTATCGCAATTTTGTTGCCGATCTTATCTCTAACGGTTTTAATAGTGTTGTTTTTTTGTAGAATTTGCATTATGAATACCCTAATTCATGGTAAACCATCTAAATAAAAAACAATCTAACAGAAAAACGATCACATACTAGTAGTTGTTTAACTTTTATCTGTCTTTATTTTCAGGCAGACGCAGGAATCAACCATCGAAACCCGCTAGTAAGTCCTACTTTATTTTTAAAGTTACTCTTTTTCACTTTTTTGCGTTAAAATATTGTTTTTCAAATACTGATTGTAAACAGGTCACTTGGTACAAACGTACAAATGTGTGTGCATGCGTTCAAATATCCGTTTGCAAAGAGCAGAACGACAGTCACGCTTTTGAAAGTGTAAAAATATCAGATATTCTAAACAGTTTTCTCGAAAACATGTAATACCAGTCTTTACTGACTTTTGTTATATCTCAGTGTGACTTGCACTATATATGTCAAAATTGGTTTAAATGAAGATAAGAAAAATATCAAGCTCAGTTGTGAGCGTGTATTCATAGCTTTGATTCAACGAAAGAAAGAATCCTTTAAGTTGGATATATATAAATTATATTTAATAAACCTTGTTTCGCCCTTTTAATGAAAATATCTCATGTTAAATGGGATTAATGATGAGGTAGTATTTCCCTGTCAAAGAAGGCGAAACATTACGCGTTATTCCTTAAAGCAAAGCCGCAGCAAGTGCCTTATTTCGATTTGGCAACCAAAGAGGAAAAAGTATTCCAATACCACATAAAGCCTGGGGCATGTTATTTCTTGGCTTAGAAACCACCTAAACACTTTTTTCTTCACGGGTGGTCATGTAAGTCTCTATTCGAAACCACCTAAACTCCGAGTTCTTTTTTTAACTTTTGGATGGTCCTGTAACTCTTTGATCTCAGAAACGAAAACAACCAATTCCAACCTGTTTGAACACTACTTTACACTTTTCATTGTTATTTCAGGTTCTGGAAAAGACAAGTCTGGATGGTGGTTCTGTAAGAATCTATGTAAAATTAACTGTATCCAAATGTGTGTGTGTGTGTGTGTGTGTGTGTGTGTGTGTGTGTGTGTGAAAACGTTGTACTTTTCCATTATTTCTAACTTTGTTGCAAATCTCATCTCATAGAATGTGTATAGCGGAACGCATTTCCTTTCGCTGCCGAGGACCCGATAACGTGATGAAATTATGCACGGAGGGGCACCTGGGGTGGAGGGGGGGGGGGGGGCTTCCTCCACCATTAAAGCTGGTAAGTCGCCATATGACCTATCATGTGTCGGTGCGACGTTAAATAAAACAAAAACGAAAACAAACGTTATGTACACTGTATTTGCCAGGGCACTTTCCTGGAAACCACCTTAGTTTTGACAGAATAGATTAGAGGCTTTATATTTCACAGAAAGTATACAAAACCTATAATTTTTAGAAAGAAAAATAATACATCTGCAGGTGTCTCTGATTTAGAGTTTGGTACTTGTAACATGAGTCAATGTCGAGTTTTGCACAGCTCGGAGCTATATAGCGTAGACGGTAACTTGCATTTCCAGTACCTTCCACGAGCAGAGTCTGAAACATTTTCATTTACAGTGTGTTGGACGGCCTGTGATTTTCCACTTTTTCTATTTTATTAGTAGACTATTGGAATATTTTAAAATTTCATAGAAGTGTTTATAACTGCACATTTAAAATGAGTTGGTAGGTATGGATTACCCTTGCCCGGACTGGTTGATTTGAATATATCGAAACTGCCTCATTTATTAAAATATTCTACAACGAGGTGCAAAAAGGAAAGGTCAAGAACACCTTTATTATGAAAATCTTACAGTTTGTTGATCTCTTTATCTCATTCTTCATTTCCAGGGAAACGCAAACCAGCAACATCCGCTCGTAAGTTTTACCTCGTTTGCAATTCTTGCGATAAAAACAGATCTTTTCTTACATTTGATTTTAAGCGTGCCATTTGTTATAAACGTGCAGATTTGTGTGGTTATTCAAAATATTTATTTAAAATGCAAAGCGATGTTTAAGGAAAGTAAGAAGACAGTCAGTATCGCATTTGAAATTGCAAGACAAATTAAACATTCCATACAGTTTTCTCGAAATAAGTAATGCCAGTTTTTCAGGTAACTTATAGCTTTGATTGAATTAAAGGAATATTTTTTTTTCAGTTGATTATGTGAATCAGCTTTTACCTTTTTGAAAACACTGAGAGTTGAATATGATAATTACTAGTAATGTTATGAGTATTTTAACTGGTATTTTCAATAATTTAACTGCCACAGAAAATCCGAATACTATGACTCCTTCATACTGGCACTGAAACATGCGTCTAGCTATTCAGTTTCCCATTTAAGAGGAATAAAGAGAAGTCATTAGTTCAAATTTCGGCATAATAGCAATGTCATGGGTTTCGACACCACAATGATTTGTTTTGGAACAATACACGGTAATATATAATGAAGTCTGTAAAAAGATCCTTTGGACATAGCACGCATCCAAGCAAAAACAAAAGCAGGTTCGTGTTCTTTGACCTGTTCAAGTTTCACCTCTCGCATATCTGAATGTATTTCTTTTTCTTACAGCAATACCAGTACCAAAGCCAACACCACGACCGGCTGCACCGAAACCTAAGTTTGAAGGTATTTGTTTGCTAAATTATACTATTTGTTTAAATAACCAACAACCCTCAATAAATACAATTTCAATACGCTGTATTGAAAGGTGTATATGTAGCCGAACGAACTCGGTCACTCCAGGGAAAAATAGGTCACCCGATAACTCTGTCGGTATTGTCCTCGCCCTATGAGGGAAGGGTCCCTAGTTCGATCCCCAGATTAATAGTACAGCTTTCCCAACGCTTTATTGATAGGTCCAAAAGATATTCAGTTTCATCGGATCATATTAAGAAAATACCTATTATCTGTAAACATTACATTGTAAGCTCGTGTTTTCATTCTAGACTACAATGTGGGTCCATTTCAGTTCAATATTTTATGGTATGAAAACAAAATTCCATAAATGATTGAACAGCCCATATGACTTCAAAACATTTTTTAAGCTTTAGGACATTTTTCCTGAGAATTTTGGTCTTGGTCTTTAAAAAAAGAAAGAAAAAAATAAGAAAAAAAAAATAAACATGTCCGAAATGAGACCGTGTTTTGAAGAGTATTGTCCCTTGATTATTAAGCCAGATCGGTTAAATTGGGTTGTTTCTCTTTATACCATCTTAACGCGAGTATCGACTTTTGTTAATCTCTCTTATCTTGATAATCTTGACCTTACACTGGTTTTGTAATTAGAGGTACTGCGACAACATTGTGAAACTTTTTACACAAGCGGAGTTTATACCTTGCCCGAGGCAGTTTGCAGTGTATTCCTCAAATTGGTGATTTTGAATGATAATCGGGGTTTTGTTTCAAAATTGAGAGCCGGGAAGGATATTCCCATTTTAAATATGTATTTAAACTTTTGATTATATCTTTTAAGGGCAAAATATATGTGAATCATAAATTAAAAGTTAATTAATTAAAAAATAATTTTTGAAATTTAAATATTTTTATTCAAACATGTAATTTAAAATAACAGTTTAACCTAATTTGACAAGGACGGAATTAGATCGACGTATATGTTTATTACCAGATGTAAATAACATTCTTATTTCTTCAAATTGGTGATTTTGAATGATAATCTAGAATTTGTTTAAAAAGTGAATAGTAGAATTTTCCCATACCAGTTGTAGTAACACAAATAATAAGGTATCCCATTTCTCTTTTTAAGTAACAAAGTAAGCATGCGAAGTTAAAATTTGGACAAAATATCAATGTTCTGAGTTTCATTACCACAAGTATTTAGTCCGCATTACGGTAACAAAAACTATATACAAGCGCCTACCCGTTAACGTATTAAATTTCTAACTCTGATATCTAGGTATCACGTTTTTCTACTTACAAGAAAGTCTGAACCAAAGCCAAAACCAAAACCGACGTCACCGACACAAAACCCAACATCTGAAAATATTTGTTTACTCGCATTTATTAAGGAGAATATTGAAAACGAAACCATTATTTTTTTCTGATTTTTGACTGTTATGTAGAAATGAAAATTGTCTCTGAAACTTTATGTGAATAACTTTCATGAGGAGTTTTTGAAGATCAATCATACTTAATCTTTGAAAGATTTATAAAACATATATTTTCATTTAGACACGAAGAAAGTGATTGAAGGATTTGAAACGTTGAAATTAAAAGTGTACGATGCTCAGCCGCATAATCCAGATGTTTATGATACGACTATAGGTAAGGATTTTTAAAAACTCCTCCCTTGTCAAGTTTGACAAACTATATAAGAATCTATTTGATCGTCAAATAACCACACTGGCCATAGCTTTCACAGAAGTGGTGGTTCCAATGCCGCGACGGTGGAGAATTCTTCGCGGAAGCGGCGGATAAACATTCCCGGGTGAATTTATTTCCGCTGTCATCGGTACGTTTTCTAATGAGTTTATCAAATTTGTTCACATTTGGCTGGAAACAACAATTGGGACTGGAGCCCAAATATGTACTCTACCAGACAGAAACTCTTGTTCAGTGCAAGACCTTGCCATTAATGTAAACACTTCTGTACAGCTAGATGAGGGACTGTTGATTTTGTAGACTTTCGATCAAAATTGTAGAATTTTTACACAAAACGGCCCTTGATTACGTTTGAATTACAGCATAAGTATGGCACTATCAAACATCATTCATTCCTTCGTGTTCCATGAATTGTCAATGCAGGTATATGAAATAATTGACCAAAATTGATTCCAACGCAGTGGGCGGTGGATACAGTTGCAATGCATTACGGTGTGTCCGATTCATTCCTTTAATGTCCGTTTTGGTATCTAAACTGCACTTTTCCGGGATTTGACGTCACAGACAAGTAACTCAAGACTCCGATCCATAGTTGTGCTTTTCAGCACATATTTGCAGAGCTAATAAGTCAAAAATTTAAATACTACTTTGTGCAGAGTAACATAAACTGCTAAATCCTGCGGGGACATGAAATGTGATACACATAATGCGCGAATCAAGAGGGGGCGGGGCCCGCCCCTGGAAAATCATAAAAGCCGGAAGAGAAGAAGGACAGAAAACGGTTTGTTGACTAAAGGGAAGAAATGTATGTACCATCTCAAAAATAAATCGAAGCCCAACGTTCCTGGTGTTTAATTAGCACTGTGACCTTTTTGAGAAGTAATTGAATTTCTGGACTTTTCCTGATTGTATTTTGTTAGACGTTGGTAATCTGTTTCTTTGTTTAGTTTACAATATTCAAACAAGAAATCTTGACTTTTTTCTTACAAAGTGAAGTACATTTTATATGTTGAACATAATGTTAGTTCTTAGCAACTGAAGCAGTTGATTATGTAACATAAGGTTAAAAATATATGTTACTTTCAACAGTCAGAAAATGGAAGTAAAAATCAATAGCACATTATTAATAAACATCCGTTTTCTATTTCTGTGTTGTGTCAAAGTGATGTAATGGTCGTACCCCAGGGATAAGTGCAGTTCATGCTAAGAAAAAGTCCAAAACGGGCGCTAACGGAATCAGATACACCGTAATGCGTTACATTGTATCCACTGCCCCTGCGTTGGAATCATTTTTTAGTCGATTATTTCATATTTTTGCGATGAAAATTCACCGATTACGGGGAAATGGTTGTTGTTTGATAGTGTCATACTTAAGCTGTAATGCAAACGTAATCAGGGGTCGTTTTGTACAAAAAATCGACAACTTTAATAGAAATTCCACAAAATCAGCAGTCCCTCATAAAACTGTACAGAAGTGTTTTGTTTAAATTATTGGAAACGAATTGCACCGAATAAATGTTTGTGGCAGGAAGAGTACACATGTGAGCTCCTGTCTCTCTTGTTGTTGTTAGCTAAACATGAAAAACTCCGTCACGGCGTTGGAACCACCGCATCTTCGAAAGCTATGGCCAGTGTGAAAACAAGTGTTACAGTATTTAGACTCAAATAATGAAACATGTTATTATTTTGATTGTTAGAATTCATGCAATTATTCTTGGGCATATGTTTTATCAGTTCACTTTCATATTCCATTTGAAACACTTCCGAGCTTATCAAAATCATGCGAATTTATAAATATTTGAAGATGTCCCTGATCTTCATACGAAAAATATACATACCAATGAAGTCGTTATTTAATATCCCTTCTGATAATAATACCATATTCAATTTGCTGAGTCAATGCTTTTATATACAGAATCATAACAAATGGCTGCGTCGCATAAAAAGGCAATGTAAACTCTGCTATTTACTTCTGTTCAACTACAGTGAACAAACATAATTATGTTTACTTAAATATATACATATACCTCAGTCGAAAAAGCGCAGTCAGTCACAGCATCTCAAAATAAGAAAGAATTTGCAGCAAATATAACAAGAAAATAAATATGAAAAGTATTGTTTTCAGGAATAGGGTTTAATTTAAACAGACCTGATGCAAAGGAAACGTTTAAGAAAGTCTTACCTGACGTTGATTTCGACAAGGTCAAGTCGGGAGAGCAAGAAATAACAGAGGATGAAGCTCGAGCTTTGTTTAATGTAGGTCAAATACTGTAAATACAATCTGTTTCGTCAAAATCATTTTTAAGAATGAAAATAATAGTAATGTACATGTTGTTCTAACTATGATAAGTAATAATGAGTTAAACGTATCTTTTTGAATTTTACTTTTTAAACTCGACAGTAATGCTGTTTTAATTGATAACCAGTTGGAGACGGTTTCGCATATTTTGCGATGCATGGCTTGGTGGTGCCCTTTGCTTCCGAAAAATCTTCCTTATAGCTTTGTTTGGTTGTGCTTTATACGAATGTTTCAGTTTTGAAGCTGGGATTTGCATCTGTAGGCAAAGGCCAATCACAGCGCTTTAAATGCATTTAGTGCCTCTGTTTTAAGTAAAATAAAAAAAATATTCATACAAATGGTGTAAAGAAAGAGTTTCGTAACTCAAATATTTCTTATCGTGAAGCATCTGTTAGTTTTAGATAAAAATCAAAGTTATATATAAATACATACATACATATGTCATGCGCATATTTGGCTAGCGATATACTTTTTTTTTCTATTCGCTATTCAGTACGATATTGACAACATATATGTCCCGAAAGCAAAAAGACTGGTGGGAGAAGATCTTTTCAATAGTGTGCCGTCAAATGTGCAAACGGCACTTGTAAATGCAGGATACAGGGGTGATCTGCTACGAAATACAGCAGAACTGATGAAGCAGGGAAAATGGGAAGAAGCAGTGAAGACATATCTTGAACAGGAGCAGTATAAGAACGCGGACGAGCTAAGGATATCTGGTGTTAAAAAAAGAATGGACTGGAACAAAGAGCAGTTTGATACGATGATTGAAAAAGAAAAACAAGATCCGAAATAAATAAATATAGATTTATAAACTAAAATTATTCGAAAAATATGACTAGTAAAATACCATGGTTGAACAAGAAAATCATGATCTGATACAAAGCAATTAGAATTATTAAATTTGTGATTTTGTGTGAAATAAGAATAAATAAACTTTGGCACTCTAGTTTTGCTTTTTTTAATTTAAATCATGTAAAACTCTATTAAAACTATTGAGACTATTATATTAGCAGCGTAGCTTTCTAAACATATGTACATACAGAGAATATTTGTTTGTTTAAGTGTATGAACGCAATGCATTTGACCAGTGAACAGCAGATGCAATATGCGCCACTTGTTAAAAATGTCAAATATAGTGTTCAAGGATGAAATATATCTCTTTCATACTTGTAAAACAAACAAACTTCCTATTTTGTTCGATTCATTTGCAATTTGCAATGATTTTAACAATGATTTCCATTTTATACGCACAACGCCACGTGCACTGTGTCATGGCGTCACGATATCCAGACGAAACAATATCTATGTTAGATTAAAGGGAATGCCTATAGATTTTTATGCGCATCTTTCTGCACAGCCGACACTTTCTATGGAAAACTGAAGAAAAGTCAACATTGTTTAAACATGTTACAGACAATTTTAAATATGAGGAATCTTGAATGAAATAACATTTTTGATAAGTTTTATCAGTAATCAAATGTTGATACTGGTTTATGTTGTTTTGACAAGTATCATGCCTGACAGGTATCTTGCCATTTTTGTGGTTGTGTTTTCACATCGTATTTTAGTACAAAGACAATGTTGTACATATCATTTAGCATTCAATTATACAAAAATTTAAGATTTTTTAAAGCTATTTTTAACTTCTAGCAGATATACATGTGATCATTTTGGTTAGGTTTGCGCCCTTTTTCGTCCGAACAGGTGTTGTATTCAAGCGGTCTTAACATAAAATTTAGCCTGGTGATCCATACCTTTTTAGCCATTTTTATGCTCACAATACAATTATTTATACACAAGAAAAACAGGAAAATATTCTTTGAAACAGTTTTTTTTCAAAATTAAAAACAAAACAAAACATATTCTTCACTATGGATATCTTTCATTGAAAAAAGTTCACAAAAGTGAATATGAAACAATATTTGTTTTTTTCATTTGTACCAATTATTGTAAGGATATAATATTACAAATATGACTATGATATCAAATAAATATATAATAAAATCTGTAAAAAAATAAACCTTATTGTGCTGTCCTGATGTATATTTTGGTTGGTATTTATAAAAAAGCAGAAACTGTTGAAAAATCGCTGGCAGTTTTAGCAACAGTGGGTGCTGGGTGGTGCGTTCACAACAATTTTTCACAAAAACAAGCCTGGTGACCCATCGTTTTTATTTGTTCATTGTTTTCAGCACAAATTTTCCTATCATATATGTGAATTTGAAACATTTCTATGACAGGGAAAAAAACTATAGGAATTCTTTTTAAATAGTTCTATTTGATTCATAGATGGCATTTACATTTGAACACGGTGGAGTGTATATCCTTTTTCTTAGTGTAGGCATTTATATAAAGTTTTATCTATTGAATCATATTTTGGAAATATTTTCCAATTATTTTTTATTCATATTCTTTCGCATTCAAGTAAAATTCCGCACCAGCGAGAATTATTATATGTTCATTGCTTTGAAACAGTGAAAATATCAATGTAATTTCACTGCCACATTCGAGTATTCCGCCAAAAAGCATAAAGTAACAAAATATTTGGCTCAAAAAATAAAATATACTGACGAAACAGCAAGTGCTGTGTCAAACGATTTGTTAGGTGTAATCACATGTTTAAAATAAGGGCTCTTTTATTGCAGAAACATGCATGAAAATACACTTCTCTCAGTATCAGTCAGAAACGTTTAGACCACCTGGATACGAGCAGAAGGTGTTTTTCATTATCTGGAAGTTATAAGATAAATAATGTTATGTGTAGGAGTCATAGCTTCACTGAATGATACATATTCCAATGAAGCTAATCGAATCCAATCCCACTCTGACGGGGTACTAGTTGACATTACTACTTACACAAACAATGACCCTTACCCCGAGTTATGACTCAATACGTTCTATATTCCACATTTGCGGCGTACGCCGATTCGCTACTGGCAGCAAGCTAAGTACTCGTTTGGTAAAGGTAGAAACATACCACAAGGAAAAAATCGCTTACTTATTTGGAACAAGTCACATCAAAAAATCTGTAAAAAACTAGAAATACTTTTTAGTTGCAGCTGCCGAGGCCGGCATCCGCAAAAACATTATTTTATTCTAAAACCGCCGAGATTATTTTTCTTGTCGTTCACGTGACCGGTGAATACCGGGTTTGGTGAAACAAACTGGCCCTATGTACACGTCTACGAAATCCAACAAACTATGCCATAAACCGTAAAAGACGCTTGTTACGATGTTAGACATTGTTAGTCCCCTACTGGTTGAAAACCAGTTTCGGGGACTATAGAAATGCGCTTTTCCGTCATTCCGTCCGTCCGTAATTTGGTGTCCGGTCCATAACTCTGTCATCCATGAAGGGATTTTAATATTACTTGGCACAAATGTTCCCCATGAGGAGACGACGTGTCCTGCGCAAAACCCGGATCCCTGACTCAAAGGTCAAGGTCACAGTTGGAGGTCAAAGGTCAACAGGGTTTTTTTCCTGTCCGGTCCATAGGTTTTAATACGTGCAAATTTTAATCCAAGTCCTTTGTTATACCATATTGTATATATAGTACAGTATTGTTTATACATCATTGACAGATACCAGTTCATTATGTTATACTGCAGTAGAAAAAAAATAGGTGCCTTCCAGTAGAGGACTTTGTATTGCATGGCAATACTTCATTTACTTGTTTTATTCTGATCTAGTCAATATTAATTAGCATGGACGGGATATATTTATTTAACAACGAGTTGATTAAGTGTCATAAAATTTCACTTGAGTATACAAATGTTGCTTTATATTCCAAAAATCACATGAAATATGTAAACATTTCTCAGATTATCTAAAATGACACACTCATTTTACAAATTTTATTATATCTGTCTGACATATCAAAAATCTACCAAATCCAATGATGCAAATTCCCTATTTTTGGGGTAAAATGTTGAAAAAAATGAAACAAAAGTGCGAATTTTTGGAATTCCCTCATAACTTCATATAAACTTATCTGAACATGTCAAAATTTTAAAGAATAAAAGCAGAGTCTATTACCAGTCATTGAAAATAAATTTTAAATAATATGTATCCAATATGGCTGCCAAATCCGATATGGCCGCCAAAACTTATGGGGATTTCTGGAATTGATTCACAGTATGTTTTATACTGCATCTGAATGTGTCAAACATCCATGTAAAAATAAAAAATCTCTGTTCGATAAAAAAATAATGACATTATTATGTTTCATTTAAAATTGTTCTCTTTAATTTGTTCTCCTTCAGTTTCAGATAGTTGTGTTTTTTGTTTTTATGCAAATGCAGGCGTAATGATTCCTAAGAAAACCTCCTCAGAGACGTTTCCTGTGCTGTTTGTATAAATTACCTTCTAGTTCTCCCATAACTGTTACTTTGCCGATCTTGCCTGCTGACTAGACACAACGATGACCACTATAGACAGAAGTTGTTGTGCAACGCGGTTATCTTAAATTTGCTCTGTTTGATAACATAGCAAATGTGAACCCACACGAAGTCGATAATACAGTACATTAAGACCCTCAAATATTTTTCCAGAATTTACCAAGGGAATGAAGAACAGGACTATCTATCAATGTAATATGGGAGAAGTACGGACATTTGATGATAATAAACAAACATTAAGAACTATAGCAAGAGGAACGGTTTGTGGGGAAAATTGAAGTAATTAAAATGATGAAAGTCGAATGCAAATCCGACACATGGATGGAAGAAGATAAAACTAAATAAATAGACAACTTCTACCGTCCAAACTTGCATTGTGCATATCTAAAAAACGAAGAAAAAAACAAAAACAAAAAAAAAAACGTTACATTTGATCGAAAGTCAAGAATATCATTCAGCTGAGAAGCTATGCACACAAGATTTTGTTCGGAATTTCACTAAGACATACCAGAGTTATGGTCCTTGATTTAGTCAAAACTATACATAAGTGTTGTATTAAAGATTGTGTCGCAGTATCTAGAAGTATTTATGCTAGAGGTATAACACATTTGAGGATTGATATTAAGGATGTGAAGTAGTCATTTTTTTTTATTTCACATGGCACGACCAGAAGTGTGGCCCTTGCATATACATGTATCTCAAAAGCATTTGATATAGTATCAGGAAACCATGTAGGAATATTTTATCATCATGGGAATTTATGCACCTTGAGATTTGTTTATAATTTCACTCCACAAGACCACAACTATAATTCTTGACTTAGTCAAAAGTATACATGTACAGCATAAAAGTTGGTGTCGCAAGCATCTCAAATAGAATTTTACATGGAGGAGTGAAACTCTACAGGAATGATTTTCAGCATGTGAAGTTGTGCATTTGGGATTTTAATTTTTGTATTTCCCCAACCCTTTCTCCTCCTTCAAAACCCAAAAATATGTTTATTTTTTTCAAGATTTTGTTTATTGGCGACGTTTTGTTGTATCAAACTTTCTCCTTATTTTGTAAAAGTAGTGAAGTCTACCTTTTACTAACTTAAAGTCTGTATATTTTAAACAGACCTTGTGGAATACGAGCAATTGTACAATTTATACTGGTGTAAATACTTTTAAGTTAAATATTCCATTCTTAAATAGAGGATATTACATAAGTGTCTTTTCATACTGAACAGCCTCCAGGATATCTTTGCCAAACAAGGATTTTGGCAAACTTCACTACCTTTCCTAAGCGACTTAGGAACTTCTGTTTTGGTTTGGATGGTAGTTAGGGACCATGGAGCAGTAAATGACTGAGTTTTGTAATATTTTAAAATTATATATGTACAAAAAAATCAATTAGAAAATTTTGTCCGATCGGATTTCCGGTTGGATGTATGCTGTCCGATCGGATTTTTTGAAAATCCAGACGGACTTTTTCCCCATATTTAGGCGTGCTGGATTTTTTCCGGGCGGGCATGATGTAATTTTAACATTTTTTGTAAAAATGCTTGGATAGTGTTAAAATGGTATATATGAACGTTATCATCATGAAATAGCCGTCTTTTGAGAAATTTTTGAAATTCCAATTGGAATTTTGTCCAGCTTTTTTTGCTGGTAAAACGGCCGAACGGAAAATTTTTCGATCGGATTTTTTCCAGTCAAACATTTTTCCAGTTTTAAAAACTGGAAAAAAATCCGATTGGAAATTTTATTTCTGTTTTCTTATTTGTATATAAACAACTTATCGGGAATATTTTGTATGCTTTAAGTGAGTATGCAATATATCTCACAGGGAAGTGAGACAACTTAAAATCCTTTCACGTGCACATAGCGCGAGTGACAATTAGACAATTGCTTTCTTTTGAGGTGAGATATATTTCATATTCATAAAAAAGACCAATTATTCTTTATTTTAGGTTCATTTTCGTTGAAATACTCATTTTAGCACATTTGATCTAAGCGCGGGACCAGAAGCGCGTATATGAAAATGAAATTAGATGCCGTTTAAAATAAATTGATAATAACATCTCTCTAAGACTTACGCTGAAAAGATATTTGATCGTTTAAAATGGGGATATAGAAAACTATTATGAAATATGTTTAGTTTGTAATGCTCAACACTATTAGTTGCCACAATACAGTTTTTTCTTGAAACGAGTTTTTATTTTTTATTCTAGGACAGAATGCTCACGCAAAAACAAGGGAGATTACTTTTTCATGTGAGAACAGCCGAAAATTATTCTAAGAAATAAGACTGTTTTTGTTTTATATATCTATATAGGCCTATTCTCTAACTATTATGTCTGTTTCTTTTGAATTCGTATCAAGCAAATTTCTCAAACTTAAATAACTTAAATCCGAAACTTTTATTTCATATGCGTTACCATAGCATCTTAGAAACAGTTGCTTTTTTTTTAGATTTATAGTAATTTAGCGTGTTTTACACGTTGTACCTACTTGATGAAATAATAACTTTTGAAAACATCGTTGCTTCTAGCTCCTTACATATTTAATGAGCTTTGTTTTATACACGGTATGTACTTCTTGTCGTATAACATGCATAGAAAACTAAACTTTCCTTGGATATATATTAAGAAACACCAGGAGGTAGGACATTGTCTTACAAGTTTCCATTTCTAATCTTTTCGATGTTTATTATCTAAATATGTCATGAAATATTTGCGTTAAGTAAGTGGTGAAAACGACGGTGGTCAGTTTAATTGATTAAATAATAAACGAGTAAAATATTGTAAAATCTTTACCACGTACATGAAGAAACGTCGCCAGAAGCCGATTTCGATAGGTATAACGGAAGCTGATCTATATATGTAGTTTCTTCAATTTAATTTCTTAGATTAAATAAAAAAACGTTTCCTTTGACACGAAACCATAATAAAGATATGAAAATGACGTAATATACATTGGAGAATGTTAGAGCATTATGGAAGGAGTGACATGTAAGGCATGTGCAGTTTCCCGCAAAAATGCCTATAAATATACACCGAACCGCAAAATAAACGCAACACATTTCTTTTTTGAATATTTCCGCCGTAAATATATTTTACTAACCCAAACGTATTTGAATATTATTTATACATGTAAAATATTACTATGCCACTAAAATATATTGAAATCATCGTACCGTGACACCTGACTGGCACAACAATACGAAAAGCACGTTTTGCACGTGCGCGCTGAAAGTAAGTAAATTATTTTTAAAAAATCGCTAATTTCGTGACCTGTTACGATTTTACAATTAAAAAAACACCCCAAAAGATTTTTAGCTGACATAAATCTTTTGCAATACCACGACTTCCGGATAATTTGCGAAATCAGGCTGTCGGAATGCTACATGCCGGAATGTAGGTTGTCATGCTTCGACGATTGTAAGTCTCCATCAACGTCTATTACAAACTGGTAATGTTCAGGATCGACCAAGGACAGGACGTCCCAAAGTGACAACACCGGCACAAGACGCACAGGTGCAAGCTGCCCACCGTTAGGACAGATTCCTCAAAGCCACAACTACCACCAGGAATACTACTGGGATTAATGGGTGAGTCTCATATACATGTACAAAACATTAACATTGCAATCATTCTTTATTTTAAATAAATAACCAGTTATATGTATCAACCTTGCTGGTATCAATTAAACAAATAACGCAATAAAGTCATTTTAATAATATTTCATATGCGATTCGGTGCACTACTTCATACAATGAGACAAATAACGTAATTTGCATGTACTTGTACTAATTGCATATTTGTTCATTGTAGACGTAACGTCAGCGATGATACAATACGCCGTCGGCTATATGCTATTGGTTTCAAGGTTAGACGCCCGAAGAAAGGATTGATTCTCACTGCTGGACATCGGCAGGGGCGTTTAAACTTGGCTACGAGACATCTACGATTTACCCGCAGGCAATGGGGTCAAGTGCTATTTTCGGACGAATCCAAGGTCAACGTCAACCGGCTGGATGGACGTGTACGTGTATATCGCGCACGTGGTGAGCGAGTAGCAGATCAGTGTGTATAGAGGTATGACCGGTGGGTTGGTGGAAGCGTGCACATCTGGGTTGGTATGTCCCAATTTGGACGTACTAATCTAGTAATTCTCAGCCGCAACGTCAACGCCCATAGGTACGTAAATGACGTTCTCCAACCGGAAGTGATCCCGTACTATTGGTAAGTATTGTATATAAATATAGATTTTTTAAACAAAATTAAGCAATTGAGTTTTCATTATAGCGCATGGTGCTACACTATCCTCAATATACACGGCATATATAAGACGACTTAGATTATACCCATATAATAATATTTTAATCCGCGCAAGAAGACATTTGATTTATTCTAATGATATTGAACACTGAATTCATTAGAACGGTAGATATTAATTGCTTATATAATAACAATAAGTCATGATTGCAGAATGAAACACAGATGACCACTTTCCTCTGGACTTCCGCTTTTCCTTTCCTCGAATCGAAATCCAATTTTAGCTTTCAAGGCAGATACGAGACGAAACGGCTCCAGTGATAAAGAACGGAAAAATTGCTCAGTACGCACTTGTTAGTCAAAGAAACAACTTTAATGTAATAGCTAATATAAATTAAGGCACCGCCAAGAATGATGGGGATTTATCGTTATTATGAAATAAGAGAAAGCCTCAAAGCGAGCTCAATGAAATATTGTTTGGCTAAAAAGATATATGTATATATATTACAAAGAAACTATTCACTACTCAAAAGAGAGAACCTATTCACGTAAAAATAGCAATTATATATTTAGTGTCATCATACCTGTTACAGCGACTATCATACTTTGCACAATTTACGGAAAGTCGGTGTCACGATGACGTCATTTCCTATTCCCTGTGTTCTCGTACTGGCTTTCTTGGAAACCTTTCTTACATGATTTTTGAGTGAAATAAATATATTCTAAAAGAAACATGTTGGCACGTTTTACGAATTTCTGAAACTGATTTGGGGTGCTCTGTTACTCATGCAGTCAACCAGTCTGCGAACTGTACATAAAACGGAACTGGAAGACATCGAAAAAAATTACCTCGGTATCAAACTCCCGGCAGCGATTACTTCCCCTTAAGGTACATCAAATCACTGCCATCACGATCCGAAAAACCAAATTTGGTTGAGTTTTTTTTTGTTTCTTTTTAAATTGCATTATTCGCATCTAGATGGTAACTTTCGCGCACACAATCGTTCAAATAACAAATTGAAGTGTTTTCTAACAAATGAAACAGGTTGCCTAAATTTTTTTCTTTGGCGTCTCCGCTATTTTGCAACGTCATGTGACCATCACATCGTCACGTGGTATCTTGTTAATGCAGCGGATGCCGGTTATACGCAAGGGAAGGTAACCGCTGTGATTCAAGATTTATTCCAGAACTATGCCCATATGGGCATCAGCCTTGTAAAGGTAACATTTACATGCAAATACATATACATAGAACAAATCGAAAACATGTAAAAACACATAGCAGATACTATAAAATCTTACTGTAGGTATTTAACGGAAGATTATCTGCATATCTGACATAGAAAGAATTTCTGAATAGCACCAGATAAACAGAATATATTTTTTCATCGAATAACATACATAACTTTTTGTGTAAATAATGTCAACTTCAGGAGAAGGGTTTCATCACAACCTTGAAACAAACATTGAAAATTGTTATCATTTGAAATCTGGTAATGAATTGGAATGTATTTTTGTCTATCCAGATTAAAAAATGGGCAATCAAAAATATAATGAAACTCACCACCAAAGGCAGCTCATTATTATACAATTGACATGTCCTCTCATCATGGACAATATTCAAAAATATACCCTTTTCAATAGGCAGCTTATTATTACGGCACCTGAAATGGCATAAGGATAATGCAAAATTTGATGGTATTAATTTCAAATAGTCTTCAAACTTAAAGATTTTCTTTAAATACTTTATAACGCTCACATTTTCTTGAATTTTGAACCATTCTAATCCAAGTCTGAATATAGTGATCTTTTAATCTAAGCTTAATAACTTTACGAAAATAAAGTGGCGAAGGGAACAGACTTGTTAATCCAATATTCTGCAAATCCAAGCTGTTCTAATGTATCCCTAACATATGAAATCCAAGGGCAACAATATACACCATGAATATGAAGCTTATACATTAACATATACAGAATATGGCTGATCTTATCAGTTTTACTTTCAATAACCTTGCACCAGTAATTAAGAACTCTACTTTTGACAATAACATTAACGGGTAAAGCCCCTAGTTCACCAAATACCATGACATTTGGTGTGGATTATTTTATTTTTAGTAACGTCTTTAAAAATTTAAGTTCTAAAGTTTCAATTAAACTAATATCATCACTACCACACACCTCAGATCCGTACAAAAATATAGCCATTATCATTGATTCAAATAGATGTAATTGTAAATCAATACTGTGTTGAAATTTTCTTGCTTTTCTCAACAGTGAATACATAGCTTTTGTAGCCTGATCTACTAAATGTTTTTTTTGTCTCATAGAAGTTGCCATTATAATTAAAGTTTATGCCTAGATAACTAAAGTTATCAACAATATCAAGTACATCACCATTATAATTGAAAACTGGCTTTATTTTTACTTTACCTCGAGAAAAAGCAACAATTTTAGTTTTACTAGAGTTAACAGTCAGTTTCTACATATCACAATATTCCAAATTCAGTGCAATGTAACAAAACTAATGAGAAAATGCCTTGTATCAATTTGGAAAACACTACAGAGTTTACACAGAATTCCTTTTCAATTGATGACCAAGGATGTAGAGATGTAGAGACTGAAATTTTACAGAACAAGCAAAAGAATTCAGATAGTTTTTGTGATTCTGTTATTAATACAAATTTACAAACTCATACCTTTAGTACAAAGGGTCATTTGTACCCGATAACATCAGTTAAATAACCATCAAATATTTTAAATATTACATGTATAAATGTTTGTGGGTTATCTACAAAAATTCTTCCGTATATGCAGACAACAAAGACAAAATAACTATATACGGACGTTACCGCCTCAGCGATTTTCATCCCTGGTGCTCCACTCCGGGTATAAATCCCCTAATAAGATAGTAAGCCAATCACCAACAGTTTCCAGCATGCCGAGTGATACGTGCGCAGAGGTTATTTTATACTATTTTGTGCGAAGAGGTTTTTATACTATTAGATATTATTATATTATTATAGTATTAGACATTACTTGCGCACGCAGTAACTAACATGTGCGCAAGTTTAAGTGAAGAAAACATCTATGTCCCCTCTGTGATATTGATGCACTTAAGCCAAACAAACCATCAAAGAAAGAAACGAAAATAGGGAAAAAGTGAAAACGAATGAGAAAAACAAAAAGAAATCTGTAAAAAGTCCTGATGAAGATTCGAACTCACAAAATGATTTGCTTGTATACAATTGTTATCTGCCCTTTAACCAACTGAGCTATGTTTCAGTACACTAACTGGGTAGTTAAAATAATACAAATACTAATATTTACTTGTCAAGTAATGTGAAAGCATGAATTGTTTCTTTTTGTTCTTATCATAAAATGGACTCGTCCTCGCGTTTCGGCGGAAATCACGTTATCATTTCAACTTTTTCCAAAACAGTTTTGGTAGCAATGGGCTGTGTCACTTTGAATGTCGAGTCTACGTTATTTTTGAAGCAAGCGATTTCATTCAGTGGCTGAACTACAAATACTGTTTTCGGAAAATCGATACTGTTCGAAATCAGTGCCCAATTGACCACTGTCAGATCTTCATGTACGAGAAGGTCGATATTTTAATCAGATTGGGTTGTCCTCTGTGAACTACGGGGTATGTTGTTCAACATCTATATTAAATATCTTGCAAATTGTTTAAAAGTCTAGGCAAAGGAATTAGCATTGATGATGAACGTATTTCTATACTTATGTTGTCATTACTCAATCTACCGGCTGGCGAGGTCGGCGGCTAGTATTTTGTTATACTTTAATCTACCTAATCAATATTTCTATCTCTGCCTTGTATGATTAAATGCTAATGGCGATGAAAACTGTGTTATAACGTACAGTGTGCGGGGTCTTACCTCAGAAAAAGATATACCTTTATACAAAAAATTAGGACAACATATGTATATAATACTAGCAATATTGCACTATACAATAACACACTAACAATATCTAATTTGCATATATGATCAAATGAAAAGGCAATTTATAGGTTAACAGTCATACACATACACGGCTACTAAACGCTAGCGCCACCACCAAATTGTTGTGATAAGGAAAAGAGCTATTGGCATTTCCGTGGTGCAGCTATCGCCCGTTTCTACTTGTAAACACGTGAGTAAAATTTATATTATATGTTATCTTTTATTGATAAAACTTTTTTTCGAAAATCGGAGAATGTAGTTCCGTGTAACAACACTTTTACTAGAGGTTGGCTGTAATTTCATTAAAATATTAAGCAAATTGTGGTGCCAGGATCTTTTCTCCCGAATTTGACAGTGGCATATTTTCATATCGGCTAGTATTCGAACACTTTCCGATGATAAGACACACTGTAAAAACATACCTCGCATGCAAATCGTGTAGAACTGAATAACACGTATTCCCATACACCAAAGAATTACGAAAAACACAGTAAAAAGTTACAACACGACTATTTTTGAAAATGGTGGCGCTATCACTCAAGTGGTGGCGCTATACAATAGTGGTGGCGCTGTTGTATATGATTAGTTGCTGATATATTCAATTTTAAAAATATGAACATGCCTGACTGCAAGCCACGGAAATTTCTACAATAATTGATGTTATCAACCTTTCCCACACTACACCCAAATTACGTTACTCAACAACATACATGTAGTAACCAGTACATGATCGCAAAATAATCTACATGTATATGGATTCAGATTGTGCATCTAAGCTGTATTGATTAATCTTATTTAATCGATTGTAATTGAAAATGTACTGTACTTTTCAGAAAGAATTGTGAAAGTAGGGCATTTTGTTTACAATGCATGCAAACGACGTAAAAATACAAAGGCAAGTAACTTTCAGAATCTTAATATAACAAATAAATTCTACACAAATCTTTGTTTGAAATAAAAGTATTGCTACTATTTTTCATGACCTGAATTTAAAGTACACATACGTTTGTATTTAGGTAGAATATTTAAAGGTTAGAAATAATTCTACCTTAACATTTTAAACGAAGGAAATTTACTTCGACTACAAGAGTCCCAACGGTCTGTGAGTATTTTGTTCTTTTTTTGTTCTTGGATAGAGAATGTTTCATAAAGGTAAATAAACTATGATCGTGTTTTTCTTTCTTTAATAAAATGTTTCCTTGCAGGAGAATTATCAGTTAGAGAATGTTAGTGATTGTTTTGTTCCGGATCCGTATTACTGAATACCGTAACAGCGCCACCACTACTGTATAGCGCCATCACTAGAGTTATAGTGCCACCACTTTTAAAAATCCTGGAATATTTCTTCTAACCCGAGATTCTATTAATCATGGTGTCTGCCAATATAGTTATTTGTCATTTCTACACTATTTGCATGCGCAGGTACTTCTTACAGTGTGTCTATTAATCCAAATGGTGTTCGAATACTGGCAAATATGAAAAATGTGCTACTGTCAGATTCGGGAGAAAAGCTCCTGACACCACAATTTGCATATTATTTTAATGAAATCACAGCCAACCGCTAGTTAAAGTGTTGTTACACGGAACTACATTCTTCGAATTTTTGAAAAAAGTTTTATCAATAAAAATATTAGATAAAATACAGTAAAGTTCCGTTAATAAGACCACTTTTAATATTTCAAAATCATGCAAAATTTGGAAATTTTAAAGAACAAACGTGTAAAATATAAAGCTAAAACGGTCCGCTAATAAGACCGATTCACTATTGAGACCACCATTTTGCCTGGTCTTATAAGCGAAACTTTACTGTACAAATTTTACTCACATGTTTACATTTTCAAACTGGCGATAGCTGCACCACGGAAATGTCGATAGCTCTTTTCCATACCACCACAATTTGGTGGTGGCGCTAGCGTTTAGTAGCCGTGACATAGATGTACAGGTAATACCACTTATTACACTGGTAATTTTATAGGGGTTTTCTGCACTTCCGGTTGATGAATAAGGAATCAAACACTGCTGGGGTTACAAAGTTCCATAAGCTGATCCTCCATCCTAAAAAGCGTTATGAACTGCGCAGTCATATACACGTTTATAAGGCCTTATAAATTCAATGAAAAGTCACTCACCGTACCGGTACTCTGTTGCAAAATTTCTGCCATGGTCTTCATAATGCATTTTTCTTGTTCTTACAGGTCATCAGCACATGATGCCGGGATAATTCCGTCTCTTCATGCATTGTATACCATCCATGGATCTTGATAAGCAATAGTTGGGCGCCACTGTCGCCGACCTCGCCAGCCGGTAGATTGAGTAATGACAACTCAAGTCTGGGATTCTTATTATATGTATCAGACGACCAAGACGACAGATACGATCCTGCAACTATAACAAAAACATTCGATCGTACCAATGGAAAACAATAATTACGAGTATTGGAACAATTGTTGAATGCACAAAATTGATAATTACAATAAATACATGTTTATAAATTGAAACACACAATTACCTGTATATATATAAATGTATATAGACAATAGATGGGAAAATATTTTAGCATAAAATGGCTATGACTTTTGTTTACACTTTTGAATATGGCGGTGTGGTTGTGATTGGTTATTGATTCATGCAAATGAATGTTAAGTAGAAATTAATCGGACATAAATATGAGATTAAAGGTCTAAAGGTAGTAAATTCTACGTAATACGACTATTTTGGACTACTGACTACAACTTCTATATTAACTAACGGAACTGTATAAGGTGTTTTCGACTAAGTATAAAGACTAAAATCTGTCTATTTAGCACTAACTAAACAAACCAAATTCGTATAAAAATAGTTATATAAACAAAGATGTTAAATACAACACACTCTATGACATATGCAGATGATATTGTGCTGCTTGCCGAAGGCGAAACTGGTTTACAAATCATGTTAACATCTTTAAACGATTGGTGTATTTTCAACATTATGTCTGTAAATTGTATTAAAAGTAATATCATCCAGTTCAGTTGATGTGCAGAGGTCTGATTATATATTCACTTGTGGCCAGTCAGTTATAGAATATACAGATAAATACTTGTATTTGGGTATCTTGTTGTCTGAGCTCATTGACTTAAATGTAGCTGCTAAAAACGTAGCATAGGGTGCTGGCCGCGCTCATGGTCGTCCTATTGCAAAATTTAAAAATAGTGGTGGTTTACCATACAATGTAAACACTAAATTATTCCTGTGTTGTTCCAGTTATTAGTTATGGAGCTCCAATTCGGAGTTTTAGATCTTACTCTTGTATTAATTCAGTGCATCACAGAGCAATGCGATTCTTTCTCGATACTGGGAAGTATACTGTATTAAAAACTGTGTGTAATCATTGGAGCCGTTGCCCGAATTATGGCAGGTTGAGAGTAAATAAGAAAATATTTGACTGGACATGGCACAAAGGCAATAGTAGGTGTAAAAACTGGGTTTACATTGTGACCAGTAAGCTACAGTCAATTGTTCAATGTAGGGCTGATTTAGAAAGAATACACAGTGTAAACGGCACTGGCCGTGATTAATTGAGAACATATAGTCTATTTAAAAGTAAATATGAATGTGAAAACTTCTTTAAGATTCATATGTCATTCTCACATAGGTCTCCTCTGGCCAGATTTAAGTGGAAAATGTTCAAAGGTCATAACTGCAATATCACGTATTTTTGGTCTGCTGCAAAAAATGGATTAGAAACGTTTTAAGATTTTTAAAAAAGTGAGACTTTGGTGGAATGTTTGGATTAACTGTATAAGAAATTATTTATAATGAAAATTATGTTTGCAATTTGTTTTCTTTGTGAAACCTAGGTCAAATACCTGTGTTATATCAGTCACAAACACTGTAACCATCGGTAGCAAAAAAGGGAGTATGCGAGAAAGTACAAGAGGAAGTACTAGTATATCGCGCAAAGGGGCTACATCAGCCGTATCTTCTACAGAAACAGAGTTAAATAAAAATGAGCAAAATAATATAAAAGATCATAAATTGGAGAAAGATAAGACACCGGAGAAATGTGAAAAGAGTGGCAAGCAAGTCAAAATAGATCAAATGATGGTACAAATACCAAAGAAAGCATCTAAAGAAGGATCGAAAATGGAATCAGTGGCAGAAAAGGTGAGCAAAGAAACGAATTCAGAAGAATTAAAGATATTGTGACGAGGTTGGAAAAAAGTAAATGAGCTTGTCTCCCAAAAACTATATAGAACAATGTACTAGATAAACGTCTGGAGGGCCTAATAAGTGAGGATTTTGTGAATACGTCATTGCAAGCATTGAAAAAGGACATAAGTGACGAAATTAAGTCAGATTTAGACAAAGTGTACGAGAGGCTGAGGTCAGTTAAGACGCAATTAAGGATACACAGACTGAAATAGACCATCTAAAAATTCGGAGAGTGACAGGCAGGTTGAAGTGGAGAAAATCATAGAAGAAAACGAAAAGTTATAAAGAGAAATAAAAACTTAATGAGAACATCAACAATAACTATGACAGAATAAAGTTCAATGAACATCTTTTAAATGAATTAGAACAATATAACAGGAGGAACAGTATTCGCATCTATGGAATTGAGGATACGGATAGAGGAGACAAGAATAGATTTAAGCAACACATCGACATCGCGCATAGACTTCAAATTCAGCGCAGACGGAAACAGGCCAGTCATATGCAAATTTGTATACCGAACGCATAAACACAAAGTGATCAGTGCCAGGAAAAGTTGAAAGGGGAAAGCTATGTGATCAGGGAAGATCTTACTTTATAGAATGCGAAATTACATGAATGATTATCGCAGAAAGAGGGAGTGACAAACTTTGATCAGACGAGGGAAAAATTATTGCGTTGTTAAGCAACGGTAAAAAAATAAAAATTGACATGTTCACAGACTTATCTAAAGCACATTAACGGTGATATCAGTGCTCATCTAGTCACTAATTAATTCTATTGAGATTTACGTTTACTAAAGTTACTGTAAAATGTGTATATAGACTGGAAATATGTTTAGATTGTTAACACGTGTTTTTGTTTATTTATGTATGCAAACTATATTCACTCCTTCACTCTTGACGATTTGATTAGATAATCCATAACGCGCTGTAATATGAGTTTTTCAATATCAATGCTGATATAGATCCCCATACCTGCACCACGTGATATGGTATCACAGGTCATATATACCCAAACGAAAAAAAAGGGAAACAAAACACTTAAACAAAACACTAATACTGTACTGTATTTTGATGATGTTTTATTAGTATAGCAAATGACATGCAAATGAGGAGCAAATGACATGCACATGAGGTAACAAAACATTAACAAAACACTAACAAAACATTGCTAACGAAAAACCAACAACACATGATATGCAAATTATGTTACAGGTTTATACAAACACTTACAGAATACTTTATGTTTTGTTAGTGTTTCATTATATGTGCTAAGGAAATCACTAATAAAACACTGCCAACAAAATACCAAGAAAAAAGCAACATATGATATGCAAAAGAGCTAGTTTACAAATTTAAACAAAACATTAACAAAATATTTTATGTTTGTTTAGTGTTTCATTACATGTGCTGAAAAAATACCATAAACAAAACATTATTTACATGCATGAAACAAATTTATATATAAGCCGTGCCAGGAAAAAACCAACATAGTGGCTTTGCGACCAGCATGGATCCAGACCAGCCTGCGCATCTGCGCGGTCTGATCAGGATCCATGTTATTTGCTTTCAAATGCTATTGCAACCAGAGAAACCATTAGCGAACAGCATGGATCCTAACCGGACTGCGCGAGGATGCCAGAAAAAGTATACACACAATATGGTGCTAAAATATTACCATTTTCTACTCAATTCAAAAGTCATTGAAGTATCAGTTGATATTTTCCACTTTTTGCCATGTATTTTTTTCAACAATCTTCTGATGTATAGTCAGTGTAAGATATGCTATTACTTTCAACTGAATTCACTATTGGTTGAGAATATTTCTGTAAATGTTAGCCACTATCATTGTAAAATGCCACAGTTTTTCACTAACCTCCACAAAGCCATCATTTGCCACCATTCGTCTCACTGCAAAACCTGTAGATATATTAAACTAAGAGATATTAAACAATAAAAGCAGTTTAAAAGCAGTTTCTGCATTAGTTTTTTTCCTTTGTTTATAGTTTCAAAATTAAATTAATATCATACATGGTAATGTTTGGTATTCAAAGTAGTGCATCTTAAATATGATACAGGCAATACTGCAGATTTAATCAAGTAATAATTATAACATTATTTTCAAGAAACTGTATTTATTTTTTAATTTGATTTCAAATGTTGGTATAGAATATTTAGGTTCCAAAGATGGCAGACAGATATTCAATGTTTTGGGGTAGTAATTAATAGGTTGGTCTTAGGCATTGCTATTACCATTACCATATTGTATAAATAGTAACTTAGTTCAATTTCTACCAGTTACCTGCACTAACACCTCAAGTTATGTTGACTGTTATGTGATTACCGGTACTTAATTTGGTATTTTTTTATTATTATATATATTGATTTGGACTTGTTATAAAGGAGATAATTATAAAACCTGCCATGAGTTTGCTGGAAATAAGATTTAAAATTGATCCATTAAGTCATGCATGTTCGGGGAATATTTTTCAATTGCCCATATTCAGTCAGACAATTAAAACTATGGTAGTGTGTACATATATATACACCTAAGGCCAAAAGTTCTGCACGGGTTTTAGAAGTGTAATAACTTTTTCAAATTTTGACCAATTGTCCTAAAACCGGTTTTATTTTAATTCCCAGACAAATCTTCAAATTAATTTTCTAAAAATTCAAGTAAGCGACAATGTCTCGGTTGAGTGGTCATCGTGAGCATGAATTTCACGTGCAATGTACAACGTGTAGATTCACAATGTAATTTTGAGTTTTTATGCTTATCTTGCCTTGACTAAACCTGACACGTCATTCGCCAGTGCATATCTTTAATTTATCTTGACGTTAACGTCACAATGAAACTCTCAAATAAGGAACGTATGCGCGCTATAGGCCAGTTGCAAGGTGGGATCACTGCGGTGCAAGTTGCAAGAAACTTTGGGGTTCACGAACATACCATTCGTCGTCTTAGACAACGATACGGCGTTACCGGGAGAGTAAACGACCGTCGACGTACAGGACGTCCACGTGAAACTACACGTCAGCAGGACAGGTGGATAGTTTTAACTCATCTACGAAGACGTTTTGAAGTTCCTATTCATACTGCTAGGATCACGCCAGACAGGACCCGTCGTCATGTGAGCGTGCGTACGACTCGACGTCGTCTATGGGAAGTTGGAGTACGTGCAAGACGTCCATATTGCAGCGCCCGTTTGACACCTAGGCACCACCGGAATCGTAATGACTTTGCCAGACGTCATCAAAGATGGCCATTACAACGTTGGCGTCACATCCTCTTTACCGACGAGTGCAAATTTCAAATTGATTTTAACGACCGACGTCAGCACGTTTACCGACGTCGTAATGAGAGGTTCGCCGACGCCTGTGTCATGGAACGAGATCGTTTCGGTGGCCCGAGTACAATGGTATGGGCTGGATTTACGTATCATGGGAAAACACGTTTGGTTTTCTTTGATAACGTTAACCCCGGAGCTAGACAACGTGGCCTAACAGTTCAGCGTTTCGTCGATGAAGTTTTACGTCCTGTTGTCGTCCCATACATGCGGCAGAATCCTGGACTCGTTCTAAACAAGATAATGCACCTTCCCATTCAGCGAGGTTGACAAGAAATTTCCTGGGTCAAAATAACATCGACTTTATTGATCCATGGCCTGCCATGAGCCCGGACTTGAACCCAATAGAGCACGTCTGGGTGGACATGAAGCTTAAACTCCGTGACAACAATTTTCATAATGCAGCGGAATTAAGGAACTTTCTCCAGCGTGAATGGGCTGCTTTGGAGCAGCGATTCTTGCAGACACTTGTTTCTTCAATGAGAAGAAGATGTACAGCCGTATGCAATGCAGACGGTGGACATACCCGTTATTAGTGGGAATTAATTTCAGATGTACTTGGAATTGAAGTGATAAACTGATTTTGTTGGTAGTGTTTACAAAAGCTGCATAAAATGTTTTTTAACGGATAAATTTTGTTCAAATTTGGGATTATTGTGTGAAAATGAATTCATTTTGATATCAAATTAAAATACAGGTAAAACGGATACGTTAATTTATTTTATTTTACTTTTTATGCACCGTGCAGAACTTATGGCCTTAATGGTATATATATATAATGCCAGTATACTTACATGTTTTTGAACTGCTGGATTCATTAAGTCTTCTTTGAAAACAATAGGTCGATTAGGTCCCAATTCATTCATGTGTGCCATATTTAATATACACATGTATATGGTGCTGTACCTGAAAAATAGATTTAGTTTAAAACTTAAAATGTTCATAAAAATTTTGTTTTTTATTGGGTATGTCAATGACCTACAATTTAAACTGTATATACATTGTGATAAAAAATGGGGCCAAAAGGTATAGCAAATAGAGGGTTAGATTAGTCTTTATTCTTATTACTTTATACTCTTTAATAGTTTAAAGGAATTATCTGGATGAACATGATTGAATTAATAAATTTGAGTATTTTGGAGAAGTTATTTATATTCTGTGTTTTAAATTATTTACCCCAGTCTTATAAAATAAACAATATAATCATCTATAACAACAAGTAAATAATCCATAAACAATTCTTTTTGTTAAAAATACTTTTCACTTACCTTAACATGAATGTGTGCAACACCAATAGACTAATTAATGAGTAAAAAACAGGTAATCAACACTGTTTTCAAGCAAAATATTATTCTCTGAATTTACAGACTGAAGTAACACTGTAAACACTGCCATGGTAAGCAGACTGGTAGCATTGTTTACCCTGTTATTGGGGAGATAACTCTACTGGTTTATTTTTTTTGTCTCTGTTGAGTATCATTTAAAAATATCCACTTTTCCTTTTAGTAAATTAAAAGTATGATAAACTAGAAAATACAGCTGCTTAATAGTTGCAGAATAATGCATATGAACAAAAATATATGTGAAGCAAAAATCATTTGTGAAAGCTACCCAAACGAAAAGTAAACAAAAAAGTTATCAGTCTGTGGTAGATTTAGATAGATTTATTTCAACATAAAATGTACAATTTACCTTAATCTCCTGTTGCGAGACAAGCAACATGTACAATACAGTAGATTAATTTATCACCCCTTAACAGCCAGGTGGAAAAAATTGCAATATTATCTATGCAACTACTGTTAGTGATGTTCTTTTTGGTGTTACTCTAGGAGAAAAAGTAATGATAATTATTTCAATAGATTTTTTAATTAGTTCAAAATGAACTTTTCTGCAAGGTGAATATACATTTATATACAAGTTGCCTTACAATAAATGTTTTAATCCCATTTGTTTTGTTACTTATCTAATTAAGTTAAAGACCTGCTCCAGTCCTACCTTTTACCCTTAAATTGTCACTGAAAAAGTATGAAAATGCTGACTATTAACTATGAAATAAAGTGGGGCGCGTGGCCGTTAACTGTTACCTATTGTAATCATTGGTTGCATACACACAATATAATTTGAATAGCCGACGGAGCAGGGTTTTAATTGTAGTTATTGGTCACAAAAATACTTATCATTTAAAATATTCTATGTTCACAAGAAATACCTCCCAAAAATTCTGTGACTATAGTTTCCATCACAAAAGCTTTCTAAGTTATTTACATGCTATTTTCCATTCCAAAATTTTACTTATTAAGTCCAACTTTCCAAGATAAAAGCTCCTGTTTCTATAAGTCAAATGAGATAGCAACAAAATATAGCATGTACAAATTCAAGTGTAATGAAACACTAAGAAAACATGGTTGTCATTCTCCAAAGTGTAATAAAATATCAATAAAACATTACTGATATAAGGAAACATTAACAAAATACTAAACACCTAAAATCCTGGAAGTACAGTATTAAATTGGTGTTTTGTGAAATGCTGTAGTAACAAAACATCCTAACAAACTTTTAAAATACGTTTTGTTGATGTTTTGCTAGTGTTTTTGTTAGTGTTTTGTTAATTATTTTTTTCGTTTGGGATATTGTTGATACTTTTGATTGGTTGCCTTCTTTGATAAATTCTTTGACGCAAGAGGTATATCTAATATCGAATGTAAAAAGTAGCATAAGCAACCAAAATGGGAAATGTCAATTGAAATTCTTAATGAGATATTGATTATTTATAATGTTGAAATTTAACCCAGTTAGGTAGATAGGAGGATTCAATCCTGAAGTTTTTAAGTGCAGGAAGATTGATTCTGCAAAATAGTAAAATCCGTATCTGTACGTCCGTTGATTTGTTTTTCATGTGACATGATGTGTTTGTTTACGTTTGAAAACATGATGTATGCATATGTTTTTGTAGTTTGACTATCTTAGTAACTAAAGATCAGGAAGACACCTTTCCAGTTTAGTTTTTGGCATTTAAATTGTGTTCAATAAGTCAAAATTATCCAGAGACAAGTTAATAAGTACAGTAAGAACTGAAAGCCAAAATATTAAAGAATACATTCAGCCTTCAGTAACAAAAAAATGTACCATGTTGATGTTTTTTTTTTCAGTAAACATATACTCTTTTGTAAACTGGGGAAGTCTTGAGACCAAGCTTCTGCAAAAGATATTAACTTGTTTCTCTTTTTTATCTCCATTGTCATACAGTCATGTAAGCATACTAAGGTATAATGAATGAAATGAAAACTTTTGCTTCAATGAATAGGGCTAGGGGATAGCAAAAAGAGAAAAGACGTCATTAACTATTTAAAAGGAAAAAAATATAACATTTACTTTCTACAAGATACACATTTTACCAATAAAGAAGTTAATTATATTCGTACACAGTGGGGATATGAGTGTTATTTTAGTAAGTATAATAGTCAGTCAAGGGGTGTGGCAATATTTATAAACAACAATTTTGATTTTCGGTTTAAATGTTATAAAACAGACCAGAATTGAAATCTACTTAATATTCTACAGGCAAGTGTGTTAAATAATGATATTACTAAGATATGTTTATATGGTTCAAATAGAGATGAGCCAGAATTTTACACAAACATAAAAAGAAAGATTTTACAGTTGGAAAATCCATGTATTGTGGAAGCTGATTATAATCTGGTTTTAGACCCGAGTATTGATAGTTTTAATTATTTTAATGCTAATAGTCCTAAAGCACGTAAAGTTGTTCTTGGTATGATACTAGAATGTAATCTTATTGACTGCTGGAGGGAGCAAAGTATGGAAGAGAAACAATATACCTGGTTTAAAAGAAACCCTATCAAAAAAGCAAGGCTTGATTTTTACCTAATCTCTTATAATATATTAACAGATATGTGTCGTGTTGGAATTGAGCCAGGCTATAGAATTGATCACTCCCTGACTCTTTGATTGTACTAAATATACAGTTTGGTAAATTTAAGAAAGGTAATTCAAATTGGAAATTTAATAATTCACTATTAAAGGATATGCAATATGTTGAACAAATCAAAATTCTTATGAACCAGATTAAAATGCAATATGCTGCAGATGTTCAGGATACAAATGAGCCTTTAGAAAACATTAGTAATGAAGTGTTAAAATTGAAAATAGATGATCAATTATTCTTTGAGACACTTTTAATGGAGATATGGTTCTTATCATATAAATAGAAACAAGAAGAAAAAAGGCAAGATAAACTTTTATTAGAAATTAATTCTTTAGAAAAACAAACTGATATTGATGATCCACTTTTAGAGGCTTAAATAGAAGAATTTTCTAAATATAGAACTTAAAAGCTGCAAGGTGTTTTCATCAGATCAAGGGCAAAATGGATATCTGAGGGAGAAAAACCTTCAAAATACTTTTGTAATTTAGAAAACAGAAACTACGTATCAAAACTAATGAATTCTTTATACACTTCATCTGGTACACTATTAACAAATCAAACAGAAATTTTAAATGAAGTAGCTAATCATTATAAAAGCAGCATTTTTAGGTTCTTTTGGATTGATATAGGACATTTTTAGTCAGATCAGTTAACTATGCATTTGGTACAAAAGAACTGCCAGTTACATTAAAACAGGGGGTGATAACTTGTATTCCAAAAGGTGACAAGGACAAACGTTTTATAAAAAATTCGAGACCCATCTCTTTGCTTATTGTGTCTTACAAATTTGCGTCGGTCAGTTTTGCTCAGCGTTTTAAAACAGTTCTACATAAACTTATAAGTGAAGATCAAACAGGTTTTTTAGCTGGAAGATATATAGGTGATAATATAAGACTTATTTATCATATAATACAGTATACAGAAGAACATCAAGAACCCGGAATGCTGCTGTTAATTGACTTTGCAACAGCTTTTGACTCCCCGTCTTGGACGTTAATGTATAAAGAGCTGAATTTTTTTTTAATTTTGGGGAAAAATTTATAAAATGGATGAAGTTATTTTATAAAAATATTCAATCATGTGCTACAATAAATGGGCATCTTTCAGATTGGTTCAATGTCCAACGTGGTTGTCGTCAGGGCGATTCCGTATCCCCTTACATTTTTATATTGTTTACTGAAATTCTTGCAATAATAATGAAATATAGTCAGAATATTAAAGGAATAAAACTGAATAACATAGAATTCCTTTTATCACAATATGCTGATAATACAACCATTATGCTAGATGGAACTGAGAAGTCTTTAAAACACATTCTGCAAAACACTAAAATTCTATGCAAATATCTCAGATTTGAAAATCAATATAGAAAAAAAAACATATTATGGATTGTATTCATGAAAGGTAGTCACCTCAAACTCTGTCCGGAATTAGATCTTCAGTGGGAGACAGAATCTTTTAAACTACTTGGAGTTAATTTCACAATTGATTTAAATGATATAATACCAGTAAATTACTCCTCAAAAATTGAAGAAATTAAAAGATTGTTTATACAATGGTCAAGAAAAATCATTACCCCAATTGGCAAAAATGTTGTGATTAAAACACTAGCTCTACCAAAAATGAATCATCTTCTCTTGAGTTTACCTAACCCAAATGCAGACATGATTAAATCAATACAAAATTCTTTCTATAAATTCCTTTGGAATTCAGGACCAGATAAAATAAAAAGAAATATTGCCTCACAGTCCTATGATTAAAGAGGACTTAGAATGATAAACCTAGAAATGTTTATGAAATCTTTAAAATTGACATGGATTAGGAGGTTGTTGACTTATAATACTAAATACTTCAATTTTGTGAAAGGTCTTTATTCATTTCTTTTAAATTTTAGTAAATTTGGAGATGATTTTTTTAAAAGTAAAATCCCAACAATTAACCCTTATCCTGCTAAATTTCTAAAATGGACTGGTCCATCATTCAATTTGGGCAATACCATTTAATATTCGAAGGGGTGTTCACTGAAAATTTACTGACTGAATAGCGAACAGTGCAGACCATGATCAGACTGCACGGATGTGCATGCTGATCTTGGTCTGCACTGGTCGCATAGGCAGAATCACTTGCCGCCAGCAGGCTAAGGGTTAAGAATAAATTTTGGAAAGACGTGTGTTTAGGACTTCTACATTTGAATAAGCAGCATCCAAAGAAATGGGTTGACTTCTGTGCTCTGCCTGTTTTTTTTTATAATTCTATGTTCAAATTAGGAGGTACTAGCTTCTATTGTCCAAGGTTTGCAAATAGGGGTGTGATTTTAGTAAATGATTTTTTGGACAGTAATGGAAATTTATTATCATATAATGAATTTTCAAACAAGTACAACATAAATACTAACTTCTTACAATATCAAAATATTATAGAGTCTATCAGAGGATTTTTATATGCCATGCCTTTTATACATGCTGTCAATAAAGAAGAAAATCCATTACAACCATTGTCAGTTAAAATAATTAACAGTCAAAAGAAAGGATGCAGAGTTATTTATGATCATGTCTTAAGTTCCAATAATTCTCCAACTTCCAAAAGAAAATGGTGTAATGAGCTAAATTTAGGTGATGACATTAACTAGAAATATACATATTTCCCTTTACAGTTACAAATGACTCAGTTTTACAATGGTTTCAGTTTAAGATAAATCATAGGATTCTTGGCACAAATTACTTATTACAAAAATGAATATAAAAAATGATAATCGGTGCTCTTTCTGTAATAACAATTTGGCTTCAGGAAAGGAAGATCGACTGTTGATGCTAGTTTTATTTTGTTAAATCTTGTACAGAAATTCCTAAATGATAATAAAAGAATCTATTGCTGTTTCGTAGATCTGAAAATGGCCTACGACGGTATTGACAGAAACGCATTGTGGTTAAAACTATTCAAACTTGGAATAGGCGGTAAAATATTATATTTATTATAAAAAATATGTACGAAAAGGTTAAATCTTGTGTGCGATCGTGTAATTGTTATTCTGATTTTTTTTAATATTCAGTAGGATTGCGTCAAGGGGAGGTAATTTCGCCAATACTATTTTCTTTGTTTATTGAAGACTTGGAATTGTTTCTCCAAAATGATATAAACTCTGGGCTAACTGTTGAGGATATTATAATCATTTTACTTTTATTTGCTGACGATATGGTTATTCTTGGTAAGTCTCCAGAGGAATTAAATTCATCTCTTGCGTTGTTGAACAGTTACTGCAAAAAATGGAGTTTAGAAGATAACACTCAAAAGACTAAAGTAGTTGTTTTTCGAAAACGTGGTGGTTTATTTCAAAATGAAGAATTTACATATGATGATAATATACAACAGGTTGTTAATGATTTTAATTATCTCGGTACGGTTTTCAACTATACTGGCAGTTTTGTATTAAATCAGCAACAATTAGCGGGTAAAGCATTAAATGTTCTATTAATAACTTGTAGAAAATATAAAATGAAACCAAAGGTACTATGTCAGTTATTTGACTCATTCGTAAGATCTATACTAAGTTATTCGTCCGAAATATGGAAATTTGGTAAATCTAAGGAAATTGAGAGAATTCAACTTAAATTTTTGAAGAAAATACTAAATGTAAAATTAAATACAGCAAATGCTACAGTATATGGAGAATTAGGCCGATATCCACTGTATATACAAAGGTATATTCGTATAGTGAAATATTGGTTCAAAATGATAAAAACAGATAATATTATTCTGAAAACTATATACAATATGTCTCATAAAGATTGTATAAACGGAGAGAAAAATTGGGTTTCTAGTGTAAAAAAAGTGTTATGTGACTATGGATTTAACTATGTGTTTGAAAACCCAACGTCTATTAGCGAAACATACTTTTTACATATTTTTAAACAAAGGTTATTTGAATGTTTTGCGCAAGAATGGTGTAAAAGTAAGTCGTCGAACACTGTGTTGGAATTGTATGATAATGTTAAGGTGGCGTTTGGATATGAAAGCTATCTTGATGTTTTACCTTCTGATCTTAGATTTTATTTAACTAGATTTCGTGTTTCATCACATTCATTAAGAATTCAAACTGGACGATATGGAGTTAATAGAATACCAAGAAATGAACGTTTTTGTATTTTTTTTTTGTAATTTAAATGATATAGATGATGAATTTCACTTTTTCTGTAAATGTCCATGTTTAGCTGATCTTAGAAGAAAATACATTTGTATATTGAATCTTATTTTTATAACAGACCAAATATGTATAAATTTATTGAATTGCTAAAATGTAATGATAAAAAATAAACTCCTCAAATTATGTAAATTTATCAAATTGTCTTTAAATCGAAGAATTTCACTTTTGCAACAGTAATTATTGTTGTGCTTATTCTCTAATAAGTAGTGTATACTAGTATGTGTTTTAGTATATTTGTTTTGTAACTTTTGAATATCGTGACCTATTGAATCTGTGTTTTGTAATGTATGTTATCTAACGATGTACATGGTGTACAAGTTAATAAAGAATCTGTTCCGTCTGTTCTGTAATAACCAAACTGAAACAATAAAGCACCTGTTCTTTGATTGTAAATTAACACAGGCCTTTTGGAAGGAAGTACTTTTGGCCAAGTATACTATATATCGTTGCAAAATACATAACTTGGAACCAAGCTCTCAGCTGTTTCGAAGTCAAGTTTCTACACTTTTACATATAGAGTCGTACAATGCAAAAACGGAAACAGTGCATTTAAGTTTGACACAAAATGGAGTGGATATTTACCATTGTAATTAAGTTTTTAATTTTATTTGAAGCCTGATCTGCCCAATACTGCACCCAGCGCCCACCTTCCCCATTATATTTTTCCTTCTATTTTCAAATAACTCGTAATGCTTTAAACATCTATTATGTAAAAGCATGACCTTTGAGCTCTTTTATGTTTTTTAGATATTAATTTCAAGAGATTAAGTACATTACATTGTAAGAAGTATAACTAAGTAATGCAAAGAAAAGTAAGGATGTAAGAGTTACTTCCCCTCAAAAACTATTCTTTTCCTACTATCTTTGTCTTGCTTTTTCAATTTCCGCTTGGTAAGGCAATTTGTGTTTTGAAAAAATAAATGATGTAAGAATTATTTGTGTAGGATAAACAAAATTTTATTCCTGATGAAACACAGAACCAAACTTAATATGATACGATCCTAAGTAATTACTGATAATTCTCACAGTTAAATTGCGAGTTATACTTCACGTACTATATTTTATATATAATGTATTTTGAATAGTTGACATTAATCTATATTTGCCTTTTTGAAAATAAACGGAGTTACCCTTCAGTGGGGCCTCAAAAAATAAATAAAAAATTAAGTGTGGTGTTGCACCGATACGGCTAGAGACCGGGCGATATGAAAACATACCTGAAATGAATAGAACCTGTCCATTGTGTAATTCATTTGGTGGAATCAGAAAGTAATGCTCTATTGAACTGTCCGATGTATAATGACGAAGGACATTGCCTGTTAGAGAAAATTAGCTCTATATTAAGTAACTTCAGTGAATTGTCTGATGATGATAAATTGAAATTCATGTTCAACCATCCTGATATAGTTAGAGTTGTTGCCAAAACCTGCTGTAATATTTTAAAAATAAGAAAAAACCTGTTGTATAGTAAAACATGTAAGTCATATGATCTTTGACTCAAAACCACTAAGCAGCATACATGTACGCGTTTATATCTGGTTATCACCTGTTGTCATATTTACATCATTTAATTTTAAGATTTGTGAAATTGTTATAGTATAGTTTCCTTTTTCTGTTTCGACTAACAATCATCAGCTTCAACTCGGTTCTCTTTTTGGTTTTTGTTTTTTGTTTACTGAATTTTTCACATGAAACAAAAGTGACAATATTAGTTTTGCTTAGTTATAAAACTAGTTATTCGGCATCTTAACAACAGAATTATACAGTACATAAGATGTTGCTTGGTAGGTTTAGAATCACTGACATACAATATTTTAATGCTTGAAAAGTATTTTAAAATTTTGTTGTAATTTTATTTTTAGCATTGCTGTTTTTTTATATATCATTTTAAGAGGTGTTTGCTAATCTGTCTGTCTCTAATCTGATTGGAGGTGGTACATGTTTTTTATTTCTTTTTACTGGAGCATCTATAGTGCATCTTTCAACTATTGTCAAAATTTATCCATCATCTTTTAAGGCTCTTTTATGCACTTCAGTGCATGATTAGCGAACACTTCCTAATTCGTATAGTGTATATGTATTTGTATACTAAATTGCAAGTGGAATATAAAAACGTGATGTATGATATATCAAAATGGTGTAGTATTTGTATAAAGTCTCTTGTAACTCTTACTAGAGTGGCCATTTACATTATATCTTGTGTGCAGTATTTTATATGTTTATGTAACTTGATTCATGTAAATGGATGAGACTCAAATAAAATAAATATATGCCCGATACAAACACTGTCAAAAAAAAAGAAGAAGATATACCGTAAGTTGTGAGTTACGTGCGGTGGCCAGTTGACTAGATTATCTGGCTGAAAACTGCTGAAGAACGGTGTTAAAGACAAAATAAGGACTTTTAGATTGATACGCTCCATACTAACCCTTTTTTTCTTGACCATTATGACTCTAAAATACGTTGCCGAATTTATATAGATTTGTCAAATCTCTATGTCACAGGGCCATTATGTCTGATTCATATCATAATGTCTATTTGTATCTAATTATTGTATTCATGTTTTGTAATGTCCTATACTCTGTAATCGTTTTTCTATATTATGTTGTATCTGGCTTCATATATAATAGACATCCTATAGAAATTCCTATTCCAATATTCATATATTTAGAAGTCCCACTTTGTAGGCCATAATGTAATTACAACAGTCAGTTATTTATTCATCTATCATCTATTCATTCAATCAGCCATTCTAACTGTTTATTCATTTCACTCAACATTCATGCATTCATTCACCTGCTAACAATTTGGTGACGGGCCTCTTTGGTTTTATTTCAGCCATGCTTCGCCAGTGCATGTGCACTTCAGACAGACTTACATCAGTGAACGACGCAAGTCTCGTGTTGTGGTTTTTGTACATCTTTTTGCACATTTTATAAGTTTCTGTGCCTTTTTGTGCATTGAGCCCATCCAAGACGAGAACTAACGTTTCCTTCGTCCTGGTTTTGGGACAATGCTATGGGGAACGCGACAATTATAACAGAAAATGTACGTCATCCGCATAATGAGTCTGGTATGAATTGCGCATTTCATTTAGAGTTAAATATAGTTTATTCTTAAGTGTTTCTCCACCTTGCAACCTTACATACCTTACATTTTGCATCCGTTTGCTGCATCCGTTTTTTCTTGTTTACCAAAATATAATGGTATTGCAAGTATCGGGTAGCAACTTACTTGCAAAACTGTAGCATTAATTTATCCGGGTTTAGTTGTATTATGATTGTTCGCTGGATAATTTCTTCAATTAAAAACACTCAGTATCAAAGTAATTGGAGAAGCATAAGTACTTAAAGCGGAAGATAACCAATAATTTCTAACTAGAAGAAAAAAGTATTTATTGTCAAACAAACAAGTCTTGACAGGTAGGAAGTTGTTTATTATAGAACATATAGAAACGAGTGTTGATTTGCAGAGATTTTCAATACATACAAAGGACTATATCCAGTGTTTGTGGACCTGTGGCGGATTTGTAAACCAAGCGAGCGTAGCGGTTTTCAAATCTCCTAATAGGTCCACAATGCGAACCTATTCCAAGAATGATATCTGAATTACTTACATGCTCCATTGTTTTAAATAGTCAAGAGTGGTTTCGGAGTTGTATATATGTATGATTAAAACCGAATAAATAAAAAAAGTACTAAACCCTTAAGGTTACAATGAAATGTTACAAAATGTCCAACTTGTTACGCTTCGGAGAACGCCGGTCGTGATTTCCTATTGTGGCCTGTTCAAAGTAAGTTAGCAATATAGTTCTTACGGTATGTACCTTTACTGGCATTAACCACAAATTTCCTAATGTTTACCCGATTTAATATCGCGAAAATATATGATTTGCCGCTTTGACTATCTCAAGAGACGGGCACAAATCGACATACGCCGCAAAAATGAAACGAATTGGCCCGAAGACATAACATTTATACATTAAAACCCCGTGGCATATGGTAAATACTGAGATGATTATGGACACTTTCTGAAATCAGCAGTTTATGACTTTTTTGTTGTTAAAACAAATCATTTTATAGTATCAATTTGTCAGGATTTTACTCGGATGGCATTACCTAACAGTTAGGTCTAAATATCTATGTCCTTCGTTTGCTACCTAAGTATACATTACCGTGTGCAGTAAACTCCACCTATAGCAAACTCATCGGGACAAGAAAAATGTGTTCGTTATAGCCGGAGTTTGTTATTAGAATAGAGACCAAATCTCTTATAAGCTTTATTTGTTTAGAAAGTAAATGTTTAAAATACAATTATAACAAAATACCAAAAGTTGATAACATGGTGCTTGAGAAAATTGACAAGCTTAAAAGTTTCTAAATAGGACATTTTGCCGAAATGTATAATACCGCAAACGTAATTTGTTCCGCATAATGATTTATAATGTAATTTCAGATAACTCAGATATTATAATTGTCGCAATGTTATTAAAATGATACCCTATAAAAATCACATAACCACACCAAATTAAATCCTAAGAGTAATGCCCAGTTATGACACCAGTACAAAGTCATACGATATGCAAATATCTTAAAACTAATTCACAGTGGGGTGATTAATTTCTTTCTTTATAATTGGTGAAACCATGTTTTTCAATGGCACAAAAGGTAACAAGATTATATGCAATATATTTGAGAAGATACCTGAAACAACATTCTTAAAGCTAGACTCGCACAGTCTAGGTGAAAATGCTCAATATTTTCATTTCTACCAAGTTTGGCATAAAATGTATATATGACACTGAAAAATGATAAAGCGGATTAAAATTAATGTTAAATATTGGTAAGACTGCGCAAGAAGAATGTAAATGCCTTGCATTATGTCAAAAACGTTACTACCTTCTGCACAACTTTTTTTGGCTATTTTTATGAATTTTTGAGACTTTATTTTCGCCTACAATGTGTGGGTTAGTTCCATTGAAGATTAACAAATCAAGATATCAGTGTTATACTTGGTTTTGAATGTTGTTGAGACGATTATATCAACAATCACGCTATTTTTGTAAAACAATGTGATTCAAAAATGCTGGTTCAATGTGTACCAAATGCTAATGTAAAGTCTAGCACTGAAGATGAACCTAGCCTACGTTATTTCAATGTATTTTTTAACACTGAGCCATAGAATGTGCTCCTTATACCCGATGATTGGCTTTAACTATAAAGATAAAATTTCTATGTAAGCTTGTGTAGTAGACGAACGTCCGCATCTGGAATATGTGGAAAAACGTATTGCCAGCCATGCCCACGGTAGGTGTCATATTAACCTCCCAATCCTCCAGAATAGGCTGTTACTGCTTTAAACAGCACAAATTCAATCAAACACCAAGCATTGTTCACTAGTCGAGATATCAGCCTCGACAGTAAAATCGAAGTTTGATTGCTGGCGTTGTAATTCAACCTACTAACCACCGCGCCACAGACCCTTCTGTTTCCTATAACTATTTCATCTTACATAAAACAAAGAAGGGTACAATTTTGGCCATTTCAAAATGTTTATTATAACCGCTAATTCGTTATATATATAATAACAGTTTTCGTTATAGGTGAAGTTTATTGTAAATGTTCTGTTCTGTTCACATTAACGCTTTAAATGGATCGTCATCCACCCCTGATTCACGTAGAGAAGTTGTCAGTTACTTGTCGATATAATTCTTTCTAAAAATGTACAGTGCAATAAATATAGTAATATAATAATGTCTAAAGGCATACATGTGATAATATTAATTTGATACGAATCAACGTTCCTAGGCAAATTCATAGATATTATTTTTTTTGTAGAAAACGAGAAAAGTATTATATCATATTCACCCCCAATCTACACTACTTAAGATCTAGCTTTCTTTTAAACGTGTTGAAACTGTCGGCACATTGTTTTGAGAAAAGCTCGGAAAAGTTACAGAAATATATCCTGAATATTTCAATGGGCTTCTCCTTAAATGTTTTACATTTATGTTCCATAAAAATTATACAGTAAATCGTCACGATTTTCATGATTTGATTAATAACAAACTGAGAGGGAATTTTATGTTTGTTTATTTTGCAGTTTTATCATTTGTCATTATTATTTCTGTGAGTGATTATGTTTCATCAACCATTCTTCTGAAAAAGCCACGATAATCTAGACGGAAATGTCTCAAGAAAATTTCTTGAATGGGCCTGTTTTAAGTTTCAAATAAATCCCAGGACCTGTTAGATATTTAATGTTCTAATTGTATTGCAAAGTCAGTTTTTGAACCGCTATTCCTTATCATTTGGAATCAAACATACATTGGTTCCTAATAGAAGTGTCATTAAGACTATAGCTAAAGAATTAGTAAAACCTCTTTTTTGCAGATTCTTTCACAAGCTGGCACCAGTAGGCGAGCGCATTATGCGCTGCTCTTCATACAGAAACGTTCACGGATTAAGATCACAACTAAGGGATGATCTTCATATGCACAATTTAGACGTCTTATTTGTTTTCGAAAGTTTTATAATCTTTGGCATAACAATAATGTTATCTAAAATTATTTGCTAGATTACAACAGGTCTATATTTTGCAAACGTGTTTTGCATTTTCGTAATAATATTACCATTTTTTTCATATTGCGAAGTCACTTTGACATATGATTGAATTACTCGCATACCACACTTGCTAAAGTTTGTTCTACATATTCTTATATTTGTGAACTTTACTGATCCCGGATTTTAAAATTCTATTTATAATCTAACCTTCTGTTTTCTGTCTATTCGTTTTATACGTACACATTTGAAGATGCATCGGGTATGTTCAAATATTTTTGCTTGGCAGTGGATTTAAAGTGTAGTTAATTAAAGAATGTAATATAATCATGTCTTCTTGTGAGAAACCTGAGCTAAAGCTTTATCCTTTAATGGATACTGGGTACAATTAAAGTTAGATTTATGGTTTGTTTCTTACCGTCATTAACTGTCTCTGTGAAATTGCTAATATTTTTGCACAACTGCATTTTATATATGATAATGGTCGGTACATTTAACTGTCACAAAAGCAGACTTTACTGTTTTTAAATGGTGGAAAACATTTATTTGCGTGCTATCCATATAAAGAAATAAAAATCACAAATTCGGATATCACTGCATCACGTTTTGATGTACACCTCTTAATGTGTAACAATATTATCCTTTTAAAAGGTTATGATAAGAGAATAATTTTAATTTAAATTGCCCTTATTTAGATGGGGATGTATTCAGGCAACATTTTCGTTTTACGTGAAAATGTTAAAATCTTCCACGGTGCTTTAAATAGGTATGTGTCTGACAAAAGGGGAATATAACTAACAAAATATTACATAGTTGTTTTTCTGTTACATTTAGTTTCTAAAGTAGCGTGCATATATTTATAATCTTTAGACGTAACACAAAATGGGGCTTGGTCGAGATGAAAACTTTGATTGCTATATTTCTTAATTCATACTTTTTAGACTTTTCAGCTAAATTTTGCAAATTATGTTGTATAAAAATCTTCTTAATTTCAATGGTGGGTATTTATTCCAGCAGAGTAATGAGGCTTATGAGATTACGAGCACCCTTTGGCCCCCTGCTGGATCCAGTGAAAAACCATAGGTTTTAAACGATCCCCACTCCTCGCCTCCCCCCCCCCCCCCCCCCCCCCCTCCGATCCTTAACACCTAATCTAAAATAACACAGAAAGCGAAAATAAAGAAATAGAAACTATAGTAAAACAATACTTTAAATACTATAATTTATAATGAGTACTTATAATTTCATAGATTGTGTTTCAGAGAAGAAATTTACTGATAGTATAAATCCTCAATACGTTACAATAAAAAATGGTAAATTGGTGTTAAAAGCAGCATGTGCATCTTGCGGCAATACTGTTTACTTTAATTTGTGCGTTAAGATTAAAATGTAAGCCAAAGTATAAAATCGGAGCCAATTTCGTTTGAGTAAAATCAAGAGGCATTTTGAAAAAAGGTTACACACTAAACTGGACAGAGGAAATATTTATAATTGTATGGAATTCGCAAAACAAGCCCAAGAACATACAAAATTAAAGATTTAAAATCATATATGAAGATACGGTAAAATTTTTACATCTAAACTTGAACAAATATCCAGCGATGAAATTAAAAAGCACGTGATTGATAAAGTAGAAAATGTTATAGATCCTTATCGTTTGAATAAAGAACTATTTGAATGGAGTTGTGGCTGTTTAATACAAGAAAGTACAAATAGGATATGTGATTGTCACAAACAGATGAAAACTAATATGTTTCGAAACAATTCTAAAATTACCATTGCAACAAAGTGTTGAAAAACCAATAAAAAAACAGGAGAAAAACATATAGACGCACTTATGCAGCATCCAAAGACCTAGGAATAAATTCAGGTGGAATATCAAAATTTGACGGAAAAGATATAAATTTAGAGATTTTGAGTAAGATTTGCTGAGAGATTTTTTATATAAATATAATTATTTCATCAAGACGATACTTTATAAAAAATGAAATTGAAATTGCATATAGACATGGCCCAACAAAGCAACTACAATTAACTTTATTAGACTCGTTTAATTATCTTCAATCCGAACTTGAATCTTTAAAGGGTATAAAAATAAATGAGCCCTGCCATGAGAAAACCAACATAGTGGGTTTGCGACCAGCATGGATCCAGACCAGCCTGCGCATCCATGCAGTCTGGGTCAGGATCCATGCTGTTCGCTTTTAAAGCCTATTGGAATTGGAGAAACTCTTAGCGAACATCATAGATCTTGACAAGACTGCGCGGATGCGCATGCTGGTCTGGATCCATGCTGGTCGCAAACCCACTATGTTGGTTTTCTCATGGCATGGCTCAAATGTTGTTTTAAAAGTAAACCTTGCAAAATCTAGCCAGTCGTCTAACCAGCCAGTAGCTATAGTCAAGTTCTTTTATTATTATGTATAATGTAAATGAAACAAAAAAATACTTTATGTCAAGCTTTTGATGAATATAGTTCCTTAGCCGCTTCAATTTATTTAGAATTACCAAAGCTTTTGAAAATTGCACTGAAAAGATTGATAACTATAAAGAACGATGATAATGTATGTTTTAGCAGGTGTCATGTCGCTTATCAATTTCCTGTTAAAAATACCCTAAAAGAGTTTCAATAAAATCCGTAAAAAGATCCTTTTGGAAGCAAGCGGAACTCTGTTACACATATAAGTTATAAAGAATACATTGAAAAACTTGACTATACTGTGATCAAATTTCCAGTAACATATTTCTTTTAATGTAAAGAATCGCAGTTTCTGAATTCGCACTGTTTGGATTAAGGACTTTAATAGATTTTTTTTTAAATAGCCATATTTACAATTAGGTTCAGTATTTAGTATTAAAACAAAACACACACACACAAAAAAAGAAAAAAAAATAATAAACAAAACAACAACAAAAATAAAAAGTTCAGTATTTAATTATTTAATTACTGTCATTGAATAAGTTGTTAAACAAAAGGTAAGTGCATTATTAAATCAATACCGCTTACAACATCTGTCTCGAAGATTAATTTGTGTTGAAATAGGATAAACGATTAAAGTCAAGACCGTAGGTCATGGGCCAGGGGTTAATGGTCAATATTGTGTCAGAAACGGTATACATAAAGCTTTAATTTTGTGCCGAGAACGGCATAATCTTTACCACTAATATTTCTTGGATTTGATTCATCTGCTAACTAGTCCTAGACCTAGTCTCATTTAACCTTTTTTCGGCGTTAGCTGAATAACATGGATTTTGACGTAGATTCTGTAGTAATCGGGACACGGAACAGATGCGCGCTGAGAAAATAAACCATTTATTAAGTCTTGAATGACACTGATTATCAGAAGACACATATTAAATGGAACATATTTGGTAGTTTTGTTACCCTAAACTAAAAATGATTTATTCTAATTTAAAGTTTTTAGTAATTTATCACCGTTAGAGAAATCGAAACCCTGTTGCGTACCTCGCTTATGGATGAATGAGTGGTGGCTGGTTGTAACTGTAGAGTCAGTGTACCCGGTGTCGGACTGTACACGGTTTCGCACACACGGCAAATTCATGCTCTTCGTGAAAACAAAGCAGCAAATTTAACAATTCTTTGTTATTATTTCACAAAACTGAGTTATTCCCTACATATTTTGACACCAGGGGTCTTTCCTCCATTGGAGCCTCGCTCTGGCAAGTGCAGACAAAAACAATAACAATACCAATGGAGGCCAGTAGGTCAGCTGAAATTATTTTAATTTCATGAACATAATGACTATGCAAACAACAACAATGTGCAAATTAAATTTAAAAATCACTATTCCATCATATATTATGTAAGTATTTACCTATTACTTTACCCAAATAAAAAAGATTTGAACAATTATTAAAGGTATCCCATTCTGCAAATGTTTGAATGTTTGCTTTTTTTAAACTGAGAACTTAATCAAGTAATTAGAGTTATGGGGGTCACTTGTGATTTAAAAGCTAGGGTTTTATCTTCATGTCAACTGATTTAGCCTTTTCCAGTCAAACTGATTGTACGCTGGTCGACATATTGTGCTAGTGGGTTACTTATGGAGGATTCTGACCCAGCACGAAATTATTTCAGAATCAACCCAGGACGTCAAATAAGTTTGAACTTCTATTACTAAAAGGATACCTCTTGATCATTTAAATTTGTTGCTTAGTTGGAATATTTGCAAATGAATAATGTGTTCGTATATGCATATCCAAATATTTTCTGTCTGTACATTCTGTATAATTCTGAATTTTTCATGCGCTAAACATTATTATCTCAACGCCGTTTATTTTTTTAAAGACGTTTCTTGTTACAAAATAAAGTTAAGTTGGAATTTTAAGAGAAAGGAGAAATAATGCACATAGAGGAAAACACATCAAACATAAAGACAGAGCTGGAGAGAAATAAAACGAATGCAATTTGAATAACAAATGAAAAAGTTAGAGCTGACATGTAGAAGAACGCAGCCATCTCCAAGTTCTTCTAACTTTAATGTTACCAAACACATTAGGTTAATTTGACATTTTCAAGAAAAAAGTTGACAAAAATGTCATGCATTCTGAAAAAGTAGCAAAAAAAAAAAAAAAAAAAAAAAAATCCTATATGACAATGGGAAATTCGGAGTCTTCTATTAAAAAGTGTTATCACTTGCAACAGCCGTGCAGTCTGTAGTTCAAAGCTCAAATTATGATGTTGTCAAAGAAGTAATCTTGAAACGTTAGAAGAAGATTGTTTAATTTCTTATATGCTGAGACAGCTAATGTTAACTTAAGAATTTAAAAGGTGTATTGGCACCGAGGTTTCACCCTTTTCACAGGAGGTGCAAAATTGTTGCACAAATTCTTGCACTAAAAGGTCCACGCATACAAATATACATGCACGTATGCGCGCACACACAAAGCAAAGCAAGACGGTGCCCAACTAGTTTGTTCTTTGTGCCAACTTGTTTTAAGTTTTGTTTACCGCTTTGTTTATTTGTTTCTTGATTATTAGATCCTAAAGTGTGAGGTTGTTCACTGTTCAAGGTTTCTGGCCATTTCTAAACGATGTTTCCATTTTCAGCATGCCTTTTGTCCGTAGAGGTTTATATGTTATGTATATGTATATTGTATTGTGGTGTGCACTGGTATACCGACTCCACGTTAAGATGAATTAATATTAGATTTTATCAAAGATTTTAATTTGAACATTGGTAAATTTCATTTAATTCGGGACCAAAGGAGTAACAACGACTAAGCCGTTTTAATTGCTACGTTTTCATCAACAGGCGTAAGACGAATCCAAAGCCAGGCGTAAACAGACGTAATCTGGTTAAAGCAATAAGTACAAGTTGTCAAACGATACATATTTCTAAAGTAGAAATCAATATATTTTGTAAGAATGTGTTTTGTATAATGATTAATATGGAAAATCTTAAGCCGTATTTTTATATAAAAAAAAGACGGAACATACACAAATCTACGGTGGTATGTTTAGGACATGCAACTATTTTTTTTAGGATTAAATTATCTTGAGCGATCAAAATCTTATCTCGTGCCCACGACATCTTATCTTGAGCGATCAACATCTTATCTCGAGCGATCAACATATTATCTTGAGCGATCAACATCTTATCTCGAGCGATCAACATAATTATCATCTTGAACGGTCAACATCTTATCTTGAGCGATCAACATATTATCTTGAGCGATCAACATATTATCTTGATCGATCATCATCTTATTTCGTGCGCACGACATCTTATCTTGAGCGATCAACATCTTATCTTGTGCGCACGACATCTACTCTTGTGTGATCAACATCTTATCTTGAGCGCACGACATTTTATTTATATATATTTAAGCCATTTGTGTGTGTATTCAGGTCATCATTAAAACATACGGACAAGTTGTTAATTAGGGGCCCGCCTATTCCGATGTTATTTAAACTTCCCATAAGTACATGTACAACTTTATCACATCATTTGGGAGAGCAGTGCATAAAATTGGTCATCCTATCTTCAAAATCAAATGAATATAACCAATGATGCATTCTGCATGTTAGAATAGCAACAAATTTCAGTTCGACTGATAAATTCGCGCAGAAAAGTTTCATGCATGAATTTAGGAAAAACAAGGATATTCTTTCATTTATGGGCGAAGCCTACATACTATTATTTTTTGTGAAGGTCTTAAATTTATTTCTTTGCATCATCACTGACATTTTGCTGCCATTTCTTTTATCAGTTTGCGTATTTAAATCTATTACCCAGCAAACGTGTGAAACGGTTATAAGTATAATCGTAACAAAAACAAAAACGGTGGCAGCCGTATGTTTTTACTAATGATCTGTATTCACACAAAGGTCCTTATTATATATTGATAAGATGACCGTGACGTGTGCTCGTGAAAAGATGTTGATCGCTCGAGATAATATGTTGATCGCTCAAGATAATATGTTGATCGCTCGAGATAAGATGTTGATCGCTCGAAATAAGATGTTGATCGCTCAAGATAAGATGTTGATCGCTCGAGATAAGATGTTGATCGCTCAAGATAAGATGTCGTGCGCACGAGATAAGATGTTGATCGCTCAAGATAATATGTTGATCGCTAAAGATAATATATTGATCGCTCGAGATAAGATGTTGATCGCTCAAGGTAAGATGTCGTGCGCACGAGATAAGATGTTGATCGCTCAAGATAATATATTGATCCTTCAAGATAATATGTTGATCGCTCGAGATAATATGTTGATCGCTCAAGATAAGATGTTGATCGCTCAAGATAATATGTTGATCGCTCAAGATAACATATTGATCGCTCGAGATAAGATGTTGATCGCTCAAGATAATATGTTGATCGCTCTTGATAATATGTAGATCGCTCAAGATAAGATGTCGTGCGCACAAGATAAGATGTTGATCGCTCGAGATAACATGTTGATCGCTCAAGATAATATGTTGATCTCTCGAAATAAGATGTTGATCACTCTAGATAAGATGTTGACCGCTCGAAATAAGATGTTGATCGCTCGAGATAATATGTTGATCGCTCTAGATAATATGTTGATTGCTCGAGATAAGATGTTGATCGCTCGAAATAAGATGTTGATCGCTCAATATATGATGTCGTGCGTACGAGATAAGATGTTGATCGCTCAAGATAAGATGTGGTGCGCACGAGGTAAGATGTTGATCGCTCAAGATAATATGTTGATCGCTCGAGATAATATGTTGATCGCTCGAGATAAGATGTTGATCGCTCAAGATAAGATGTCGTGCGCACGAGATAAGATGTTGATCGCTCGAGGTAAGATGTTGATCGCTCAAGATAATATTTTGATCGCTCGAAATAAGTTGTTGATCGCTCAAGATAATATGTTGGTCGCTCAAGATAATATGTCGATCGCTCGAGATAAGATGTTGATCGCTCAAAATAATATGTTGGTCGCTCGAAATAAGATGTTGATCGCTCAAGATAATATGTTGATCGCTCAAAATAATATGTTGATCGCTCAAGATAAGATGTTGATCGCTCAAGATAATATGTTGATCGCTCAAAATATTATGTTGATCGCTTGATATAAGATGTTGATCGCTCGAGAAAATATGTTGATCGCTCAAGATAATATGTTGATCGCTCAAGATGATATGTTGATCGCTCGAGATAAGATGTTGATCGCTCGAGATAAGATGTCGTGCGCACGAGATAAGATGTTGATCGCTCAAGATAAATGTTGATCGCTCGAGATAAGATGTTGATCGCTAAAAATAAGATGTCGTGCGCATGAGATAAGATGTTGATCGCTCAAGATAATATGTTGATCGCTCGAGAAAATATGTTGATCGCTCAAGATAAGATGTCGTGCGCACGAGATAAGATGTTGATCGCTCAAGATAGGATGTCGTGCGCTCGGGATAATTTAATCTTAAAAAAAATAATTGCATATCCTTAACATACCACCGTAAATTCCACTACTATTACGTGTTTGTATAAAAGAAAATAACTATCTTTAAGTCAGTCATTTTGAGGCTATTTTATTATCTTAACTTTATGTGTTTTGAAGAAATGTATCCATGTTATCTGTCTTGCATGTATGTTTTTTGTAAGATTGATAAATTTGTGGATATAGTATTTTGATGTTAAAATAAGTAGCCTTTCTTACGTTTCGTTTCGGTAAGATCGGTCGCTTGGCCACAGTTAGTGTTTTTGTGTTTGCATATGTATATTAATGTGTTTATCGTTTGACAATATAAATGTTACGCAACTGCATAACTGTCAATTTTCACTAAGAAATGCAGAATTTATAGGTGTATAATTCCTTAAATCTTATCAGAAGGAATGTGTCTACTATATCAATATTTTATATATAGTGTAGTTGATACATTAAAAGAAATATTGTATTAACATAATCTAAATCATTTATGTTAAATTAAAAAGTTGCAAAAATATTTGTCAGACCTTCTCCACATTGAAGTGTATGTAATTATATATATGTTTAAACTGTTCGTCATATCTGTATGTATGTTTGTTATGCCATGATGGGCTAATAGCCTTATGGAATAAATAAAATAAAACTGAAAAAAAAAAAAATAAAAATACTGAAACCCTTTAAGCGTATATCTTCCATCGACAATCATTTTCAAAATGTGTTGATAATTGTCAAGTTTTATTGATGAGTCATGCTGACCTACATCAAATATTTTATGTAACGGGTATGATTATGACTGAATATTGAAAACATTTCTGTCTGCCCATATTACATTTCGGCCCGTATAAGTAAACAAATTGCACGGACGGTTGTTTTATTTGTTGAAGTGTCTTTTTTCCCTATTAAAATCACAGCATCCGGGATCATTTACTCTATCCGGGATCATTAATTCTTTTTGTTAACTTCATTGAAAACAGAATCCGGGATCATTAACTGTTTTTGTTCACTTCATTGAAAACAGAATCCGGGATCATTAACTCTTTTTGTTCACTTCACTGAAAATAGAAACTTTTGTAAACGCATCTACCCACTCGGATGCAAACGACCTTTAGAACATATTTTATTTTATTTTCCCATACAAATCACAGTATTTTACTGACGTATATGTAATGTAGAAATATTATATATTTACGGATAAACGCTGAATAGAATCTCTATTTTGCAAATGCGTCTACCCGGATGAATTTTTTTCATTTTAATTCATATTTACCGGTTTCGATAGCTTAAGTGTCTTGCAAACTATGCAAAGTCTGCAATAGCTGTATCATGTAGTGGATCTTGAGTATACATGCAATGAGATGTTGATATTAATTAAAACAAATATAGGCTGTAATCCCAGTTGACTGAGATATTTTAGAAGGACCTTTGCAAGCAAAGAAAATAATACCAGACTCGATTTATTTTATTGGCGAAGGTAAAACCCATTATGAACAGCAGGCAGCATGTCCAGTAACAGAGAGATAGCGATATCATGCACATGAGCATACAAAATATGGATTAAGCGTATTCAGCGTATGCCAAACACTTTCAGATAATCTTAACCTGATCAGAACTTACGCTTACACATGACTTATTTGTGAATAATTTTACTTGTTTGATTTTTGTCGCTTGAGATGTTCTTTGAACCTACACGTATGCGTATCCGCCCATGTGCAACATCGCAACCTCTCTATTACAAAGTATACAGCCAGACCTGTGTTAACAAAGGAATGAACCCATGAAGTTGCCAAAGGCAGGTGGCTGTCTAATTCTTGATGCAAGGGCCAGCTTAAGATCGGTTACGATCAAGGTAGAACTTACAGCTATTTTATGAGGTTGGCTATATCTCGTTTTACGACGTCAGTACAAATATTCTTAACTATTCTTATTAGCCAGGCGCGTAGCTACCTATACGCAAAAAACGCAGTTGCGTACACATGGTCCTCAAAAATTAAAAACAAAAAAAGTCTAAAAATGCAATAAAAACTGAAGGGGGAGGGGGTATATACCGATATATTTCCTTTCTTTCAGAAGAATTCTTAACAGCAATCTTTGTCGCGCTTTCAATGTAATGAAGTACATATTAAGTATAGGGGAAGATTTATCTTTCTTGAAAAGTTTCTTCACAGCCAAGTTTAAATATGACCGAATGCCAGTCAGATGGTCTGCCTTATCCAGACGTTTTACATGGGAACCTGAGCCTAAATGATGAAGTTAGGTAAAGCGTTCTCGAGGCATACACTTAACAAAAATTCTCTAACGCTACAAGTAGTCTTTTCGCTAAAACTACCGTCGTCGAAAGATAATTCCGTGAAAGTTTCAGGAGAGTTAAAGGAGTATCAGGCATTGTTTGAAGGAAAACTAACTAACAAGAAACATTTCCGTAATTTGAAACTTTTGTATTTTATTTGATGAAGCCCCGATGATTTGCAAAGTTGCAATTATTTCCAATAAATACAACTCATGACGTGAAAGTCAACATTCCTAATTTTTGAAAAAAATCATTTGATTGCTACCAATATAGTTAGTTCTCAGTACATTTAATAAACATGTAAATTGTTATCATTATCTTTGGACATTATGAAATATAAAATTTTCAACCACATGACACGTGATGTTCTGTCTCGTGAAACGATGTCGTGTGTGTATTAAAATTATCAATTTTAAAGTTTGTTTAAAGCTCGACTTATGCATATTTGAATACATGTATTCAAAAATCTCCAGTGTTTCAGTCACGTACTATCAGGATTCAATTTATTTTAAATTTGCAAGAATATTTCTAATGAAAACCGTTAACATTCGCGCTAGTAACTACTGTAGCATAATTATTGGCTATTTGCGACTTTGAAAAAAAATAGGGTTTCATCGGATTAGTGATAAAATCTGCTAATTTAGCCTTATTTCATTGTTCATTTTGTATCAAACGTTGTCTTATACATTATTCTAAATTCCCTGGAACTTTTAGGTAGTTTTAAAGTTATTGCGAAAAGGCTACCGGTAGAGTAAGTAAAGTTAAGTGATACGAGGTTAATTTACGACAGTAGAAATTTCAAAATACAACATTCTACAGGACGGTTGATTTTATTTAACATGAAATGATATTTTATTTTGGCAAAATATTTCAAAGGATTCAAAATTTTACGCTGTTTTTCCAAATCTATAAAGAAATACCCGTAAAGAGAGCCTTTTGGTTTACACCTGAAATTCAATGTTAATGTTTAATAGTTAATGACAAATGCATTTAAAACCATTTTGATGAAAAATATTCGCTGATTTGATCAGGATTTAAGGCAAAGTTCCTTACTTTTACGAATTTTGCGTCATCTTGTGACTTTCATTTTTTGTAGTGTGTGTCTTACTTATAATGCATACAATTCTATATAAGTGGGGCGTTTTGAAAGCGGTTCAGTGTATTAACTGGAAACATAATAATCTCGTTGAAATATTTAATCAAACACTGTTGCCACCTGATTTTCCATAGGTGGGCGGGCGCCATTGAGACAGATATTCCATTCAGCTTGCCAGATACCATTATTTAAAGCAGCACTGCAAGACCTATATCCTCTATCTATATTGTACTCTGTGTTAGTATTCCAGTATCAATGGCTACCGCTAAACGATCGATCAGTATATTGAGACGAGTAAAAACATACTTATTGAACACAATGACCACCATGCGCGTAGCGTGGCATACTCAGTTACTCGGCCGAGTAACATTTAAAAAAGAACAGCTGAAAACTCTGTAGAAGCAATATAAAACTGACCAGGAGTGGGTATGGGTGTAGAGATAATGCCATAGCATATGAGTATGTTGTTGTCTTGGTCCTTGACTAATAATGTTTGTGACGGCAGATTGCTGTTGCTCTTTTATCAAAATTTCGATAAAAATTTATAATTTTTTTTGTTTTTTCTTGCTCCACTTGCATTTGTTATTGTAAATACATATTTAAATCTAAATGCATTTAAAATTCTAAATACATATATGATTTCAGATGCATATATACTATAGCTGGTACTGACCATAAGAACGATCTTCTTAATGGCAATTGTCCGTCACTAGTAAAATTTGGAAGGATAAGAAAGCGTGTCTGTAACAACTATGAATTCCTAAGCAATATTTCCTAAATAAAAATAAGTCATCTATCCATTAATCAAAGAGAATCAACGAGAGCAAAAAGAACATGTTCATAAATTAACATTTGGACTTTGTTATCCTCATTGCCATAGTATAACATTCAATTTCAGTCATATAAACTATTAATTCATTAATTTCTACATAGAAATCATATATCACTCCGTCGAGGGAGCGGGGTAATATAAAGCCGCCTTCTTCCTATGCCCTTACACTCATCTCCCAAAATTTATTGTAGAAAAAATACATCAATCAAAATTATTCATGACATGAATTTCCAAGTCCAATACTATCATTTTATATTTCCCGCAGTAGTGCACTATGACAAGTCTGTCAGTGCGTAACATTATCGCAAGCGCATTAACCGTTAATAATTAGGGTATAGTATTTTTGAACCATCGGTATTCAAGAAATTACTTGATTTGTTAAAGACCCACCACGACCTATTAACCTACTTATTCCTCCCACATGAACTTGGTGTAAATCATTCTAAAAGTACTGGGACAATTTAGGCTCTCCTTGAATTAATGTGTTTTCAGATCTAGAGCTTCATCTGCAAACTTATTCAGTCATTATCTTCTCAGTTAGTTTTATATACATAGAATAATAATTATCTTACACTGTAGAAAGAAAGTGCGGTCTAAACTCACCTAATACATGAAGTACCGTGCATACTACTGCATTAATTTAATAATATATTTAGACATTAAACACATTGTCATGGACTTATATATGTCACTGTCAATTTTAACTAGATACTTGTTATTTCTCATTTTCTCCATGCAAAGAATGTATAATTACCATCATAGAAATACACAAGAGTACAGTTATTTTGTGGTGCGTATTTACGGTAACTTGACAAACAGCCACTACTGACCGTAACATTTTATAGGAAAAATTACAAGTATACATAACTCTCAAAACACTACAATTGAACCTTAAACAAGAGCTGTCACTATTAGTGACAAACGCCCCTGAAGTGTGCTCAAGAATGCTACACTTATCTGCGCAAAAAATGCCAGAATAGTTTAGGTATGAATCATTTTGTGACCAGATAAAAGAAGTTCTCTAAAGGTAATCTTGACCTTGAAGCTAGGGGCTGGGTCTTGAGCATGACACACCAACTCATTATATGGAACAATTGTGACAATAAATTTTAATATCCCTTGATGAATGGCAGATTTATTGATCGGACAAGAAACATATAATGTTAACATTTGACTTCTAAGTGTGACCTTGGCCTTGAAGCTAGGGTCTTGGTCTTGCGTCTGACACGTCTTTTTAATATAGGGAACGTTTATGCCAAGTAATTTTAAAATCTCTTCATCGAGGAAGAGTTATGGAACGGAAAAGAAACCGACCATGTTAACCTTTAACCTCTAAATGTAACATTGACCTTAGAGCTAGGGGTCTGGATCTTGTGCAGGACACGTTTCCTCGTTATTGGGAATATTCATGCCAAGTAATTTTGAAATCCCTTGATGAATTGCAGACTTACAAACCGGAAACGAAACAGACCCTATTAACATTTGACTTGACTTCTAAGTGTGACCTTGATCTTGGAGCTAGGGGTCTGGGTCTTGTGCATGACACGTTGTCTAATTATGGTAAACATTTATGCCAACTTGTTTTAAAATCCCTTCATGGATGACAGAGCTATATACCGGACACGAAACAGACCCTATTAACGTTTGACTTCTAAGTGTGACCTTGATCTTGGAGCTAGGGCTCTAGCTGGGTCTTACGCATGAACGTCATTAAGGTAAATATTTATGCCAAGCTATTTCAAAATCCCTTCATGGATGGCATAGTTACCGCCCGGACAATAATTTACTAAGTTACGGTCGGACGGTGTGATTTTAATATGTCTACCTTCGGGGGCATAAAAATCAAAGAACTTACTGCAGTGTAAATAAAAAGTTATTAGCTGAAATATCGTTTAAAGATGTAAGGGAGTTATTAATAAATAAAACTTAATAATAACATAATAATTATATTAAGCTGCATTAGCCCTAGCGGATTTAATTTGTGCACTAGTCAGTAGTGTACATGTATTTACAACTATGATTTGCACGGAATGTCACGGGTCAGAGGAATAGGTAGAATGTTCTAATCACTATTACCCGGCGCTGAGTTAACAAACTGTAGGGAATCTAAAGTGGTAGTATATTCATGGCATGTAACGCACAAAATAATTATACATCCTACACCCTAATACGTTTGAAATATGGTAATACCTCGATTTCTTTAAAATAAAAAAGTGGAAAACCACAGGTCTCCCAACACGACATAAATGAAAATGTTGCAGGTTCGGTTTGATTGACGGTAGTGGAAGTGCAAGCCCTCTAGCCCCGAGTTGAGCAGAACTAAACATTTACACATGTAATAAGAACCAGAAACAAATTTAGAAACCTAGGATATACATATGTGCATATTGCCTTTTGTTTGAATAAATTATCTGTCTATCTATCTATCCATCTGTGCAATAAATACTCAGAACAAGTTAATATTTAATTACTTATATCGTCTGGACATTTCTTTATTATTGTTTCGTGATATAGATTTTATATTTCAGCCTTAACACCTGTCACAAGACTTTTGTCTGTGTACCATTATTTACTTTATTGTTTCCAATAATGTGTGATTTATTTCACGGACATTGTTTGAAGTTTTGAAAGGAAGTCGATTGTGATATCAAAAACATGCAACAGATGGCAAACAATAATTTGATCTAGTAATCAATATAATGCTTACAACATTTTCCCATAACTGCAATATCTAAAAGAGAATTTATCGTAATTTAGATGGAAAATGAAATAAGAATCTGTTGAAATAGCTCCATCATTTTGTCTGTTTTTAAATTGTGCATAAGCCAAAGTTTGCCCTCAGCAGTCTGATCAGTTCATAGGCATTTTTGAGTATTTACTGCAAGGTTATTTGTATAAATTCTGTTGTAACACGTATGAACATATGAATACTTTACTTAAGAATTGAATAATAATTTCTGTACGTTTGTACGGGTATAAAGCACATTGGGACTTCCTGCAAATTCATGAATCGCACAAGCGATACTTGGCCTTCCAGTGTTGTTCATACCCACATGAACTCACAAAAATATAGCATTTAGTTCTTAATATATTTACATTTTACGATAGCTTGCTACAAAAATAACTGATTTGTTTTCTAGGAGTATCAGAAAATCAAAATAAATGTCAAGATATTAATATTTCCGTCTTTCTATAACAGAACAGTCTAAAAGGCCCGCCCACGTTAAACTATAATTCGCCTTCCGATAGAAATACAGTTCCTGGTTTTTGTTTGAAATATTTTAACTCCAGTGAAAATTCATACAGTCGTGTTCTGTGATCTTTGACACCAGAAAAAAAATAGTTAAAGCTATAATTAAATGTCCTTTTTCAAAGTTTTGGCGTCCAATTCTGAAATAATGTTTGGAACGTGACCATTCTGTTCATGCTTTTTGGTGAAGGACGTCAGATTACGCGTGCAATATCGCAGAAAGGGTCGTCATTGATATTATTACTCTAAAGTTGTTTTCTATGAATATTAACGCAATTGTCGTTCAATAGAAAATGTATAGTGAATGCAAATTTTGTATACAACAAATAAGTTCATGTTATTAATTTGTGAATAACAAATTTCGTCCTGCCTAGTCCAAGTCCTTCCAAAATTTGTAAAATTTGTTAACAAGTTCAAATTTTATGATTACAAAATACATACCTTACATTACTATTAGCATATTCCATCGGCTTAATTAAGTCCGCTATAACCCACCCGTGAGTGATTTTTACAGCGTGTAGAACTCACAATACACCGGTGCGCACGCGCATCTCTCCCAAACACGTTAGTTTCTAATCGGCACTACCGAAAAGCGCCATAGAAACTAAAACTGTGGGGAGGTGGGTGGGGTTATGTAATGTAAGGTTAGTATTTTGTAATCATAAAATTTGAACTTGTTAACAAATTTTACAATTTCATTTCTTACAAAAAACTTACCTTACATTACTATTTGCATAAATGTAGATTAACGAGCAGTACTTACAAGGAAGGTGGGTTAAGTTTCTATGGTAATAAATAGCAATAAAAAACAAATAAATAACCCGAAGTACTTACCACTTGAAGTACTTGAATTCCTTGTTTCTACTCATCTTATATTTTCATGGAATAAACATTCGCAGAGTGTCCATAAATATCATAAACTGTGCATCATACATATATATATATATATATATATATATATATATATATATATATATATATATATATATATATATATATATATTTATGAAAACACAGGGCGTTCCAATCACAAACACAAAAGTGTCACCCAATATGTACAGTTATGTACATTGGCAAGCTGCCCATAATGTATGTTTCATAAACCATATCAAAAAACACCCAATTATGTACAGCAAAAACTAAAATTTCTCTATTCAGCAGTCCGCCGAGAAATGAAACAGTATCTGAAATCTGTGATTTCTACAGAAGTCTATATTTCTTAAACTTTTAAGAAATCCACATTTACAGTGTTTAAATAATGTTTGACAAAAGTGGTCTGCCTGGACCAGTCTGCAGACTCCAGCACACTTTTGAGAGAAGCTCCTTTGAATAACGCCCAGGAGGGGCCAACACTTCTTGTACTATGTCCTCTGACATTCTTCACCGTTTTCTTTTCCTGTTTATAAGCATACTTAATTGTATTCACCAACCATTTACTGATTGTTTGAGATGTGACAGGATTATGAGGCTTCTTAGTAGCCAGAAACAGTTTAGTAACATCTTTCCCAGATTTATTTCTAAATTGTTCTGTCCGTTTGAGATAAATGGCTAGACATCTCTTTGGATCCAGGTATTTATTGTCTGGATAAGAGGGTATAAATACATGTGTAGGATTATGACCTGGTCTATCCTGTTTAGAAAGGCCTTAACGAACAAAATTTACCCCTTTGTCTTGTATGTTGACACAGCCCTCTCCTAACTGGAGGCTCATCAGATCACTACACCTCAGGTGTGGATGCTGCCCGACTGGCTTCTTGTCAACTTGATCTATACCCAGACAATATTCTGTAGCTGATTCCCTTGTGAAATTTATATGCTAAGAAATTTACACAATCTTTTATAGAGGCTGTATAGGGATCAATTTGTTCCTTAATACACAAATTACAGACCATTCTGAATTTAGATACATAGTCTTTTTTCGTACCCTTCCTCCATGATGCAGACAGTAATTCTCTAGATTGAAAAGCCCTCTGCTGCGAGACATTGGTCGAAATGAGCCATGCAGTCAGACCTAGTGATTCCAGATTTGGATGCAATATCTTGCCGTTGGCTTGACTCACCAGGTTTGCTTGTATTGGCAATTTCAGAGGTTTGGCTATCAACATTTGTAACAGCAGTGGAAACCAATGTTGTCTCGGCCAATTTGGGGCTATCAATATTAGTATGCACTTGTAATGCTGCATGTGTGACAGAAGCCGTGGTATCAATTGCACTGGCGGGAATGCATAAGCATACATGTTCTGCCATGCAATTGACAGGGCATCCGTCGCATATGCCATAGGGTGATGGATCCAAGAGCAAAACAGAGGAGTTTTCTTGTTCTCCATTGTTGCAAATAGATCCATCATCGGTTGGCCCCACAAACTGAAAATCTGGTGCACTACAAATCTGTTCAGAGACCATTCTGTGTCCTTTATCGACTGTCTGCTCAGTAAGTCTGCAAGGCAATTCCTGACACCCATCACATGAGCTGCTTTCAGGAAAATGCCATTCCGAATAGCTATCATCCATAGATCCCAAGCCTTCTGACAAAGTCTGACTGACCTTGTACCTCCCTGTTTGTTGATGTACTGAACAACTGTTGTATTGTCTGATCTTATCAAATTTTTTTTGTTTTTCAGGTGAGGTAGAAAATGAGTCACAGACTTTATCACAGCCTCCATCTCCAACAAATTTATATGTTGCATTTGTTGTATCAGAGACCAACACCTTGCACTGTAAAACTTTTCATGTGGCCACCCCAGCCTCATGTACTGCTCGTATCTGTGGTCACAGTAACAGTTGATGGGCTGTATTGAAAACATTGCCCTTTTTGAATGTTCGCTTCCTGTAACCACCAATGAAGTTTCAATTTTACTGATGGTGTCAAAAGAATTTCGTGGAAAAGCGACATTCTGTTCGGACTCCAGTTTTGTAATAAATGGAGCTGAATAGGCCTCATGAAAAGTCTTGCAAAAGGAATCAGATCTATGCATGATGCTACTTTTCCCAAGAACACCAGATAATCTCTGGCAGTATAGTGACCCTGCATCAAATTTCTCACAGCATTTTGAGACT
>NW_026460267.1:0-34012 GCF_021730395.1 Mercenaria mercenaria | reverse complement strand
CCTTCGGATTTTTATCATAGGAAGAAGAAAGAACTTTCATTGTATCATAAACATTGTAAAACGAAAATGTTTGAGTAAGTTGTTGACATCATGTATTAATTATAAAAAAAACAATTCGCATAAGCTGTAAAATAAGGACGACATGTAGTAAAAACTAGTATAGACTGAAAAATAAGGATAACTGAGAAAACACTCGTGTATGCTTTAAAATAAAGATGACAGAAAACAAAACCCTAGTACAGGCTGTAAAATATAGATTACATATTAAACACTCGTATACTAGTGTTTACTATGCCATCTTTATTTCACAGTCTGTAGGAGAGTTTACTATGTCATCCTTATCTTAAAACCTATACGAGTGTCCTCTATGTCATGCTTATCTTAAAACCTATACGAGTGTCATTTATGTCATGCTTATCTTAAAACCTGTACGAGTGTCCTCTATGTCGTGCTTATCCTATAACCTGTACGAGTGTACTCTATGTCGTGCTTATCCTATAACCTGTACGAGTGCCCTCTATGTCATCCTTATCTTAAAACCTGTACGAGTGTCTATAAGGCAAAGAAAAGAGGATCACATAATAAACACTCATAGTAGCTGTAAAATAAAGATGACATTGTAAACACTCGTAAGACTTTGAAATAGAGATGACAAAGAAAACATTCGTATAGGCTGCAAAATAAAGATGAAATAGTAAACTTTCGTAAGACTGTGAAATAAAGATGAAATAGAAAACACGCCTACAGGCTGTGAAATAAAAATGACATACTAATCGCTCGTGTAGGCTGTAAGATAAAGATGACATAGAAAGCATTTGTGGAAGTTGTTGCAAACCGTTATGAAGGGAATTGCATTAGTTTCAGAACAACCCTCCTATTATGACTTTCTTATGACAATATTTGTTCTAAATGAACGAAACTTGTAAGCATATACATTCAAATTTGTAAATAATGAATTCGTGTGACGCATCATTTACGAAATTCCGCCAATAAATCGATACTTAAATACTCATATGGCACAGTTATGAAACATCTACGTGCATAAATGCATGTAATTTCATAGCTGTTTACATTATTTTTTTTAACCTACTTTTGTTTGAGAAAAACAACAGTAATTTGTAAAAGCCTCTCATTGACTTTATTCAGATAAGGATGCACTTTCCATAGCGTCATTACCACTACTTCCCCTGTTTTTCTTTTATACTTCAAAGAAGTTGGCATATAATTCTATTTGCTTCTTTTGTGTTCTGTTGGGACACTCTAGGCCCGGTGTACGTTTTGACATCTAATTGGCCACACCCTGGTACCGGCGCTCCCAAGTACAGGTGGCACTCACACATACAGCGCTCGATAAGCGATTTGGAGGAGCGGTGGTTTAAGTATTTCTTATTGTATCTCCGGTAATTCAAAACTTTTCTTAAAATGAAAGATATCTGCGCCCTGGTGAATAATTGGTGACTATGTTTTGTGAGTGTCACAACATTTCATCTTGAAATAAACAAAATACGGCGAGGTAAACGTGAACGTTTGACTCAAAAATGTCAAATGTCAAAAAAACACGTAAACTACTCAGTAAATACTCCAATTGTATTCATTTTTGATACAGTATCGTATAGTCATATCTTCCTACAATAACCAGTTCAAATTTCAAGACTTAATTTGTTATATTTAAAGAATGACTCGTGTTTAAAGATGGTATGGGGTTTCAAAACGGCACTCACATGGCACAGGTGTTATTTTTTTTTTGGCGCTCAACAAGTACAGCAAGGGAAAAGTCTTCAGAAATGTAGACCTTGTTGTTGTTTACTTTCAGTGTTGTGTCTGTATATATGATCATAAATCTTTATACCGTTAAAAAACTGACTCTAGAAGTCGACCTTTTTATGTTAAAATTTACGGCGACAATATTTTAACATTATTTTTTATGAAAAAGCTTGTTGAAAACTGATAAATGCTGAAATTTGATATGTCCTAGGATTTCGTTGAAAAATGAAACATGTGCTTCAAAACATTCTCAGTGGGATCAGTGGACGGTAAGGTTTGCAAGAAGATATGTTTGTGCTTGCGTGCGTTTGTGCGTGCATATGCGTTTGGTTAAACGCCGTTACTAAACAATATTTCAGGTCAATCTCAACGTTTTTGAGTACCAGTATAATGCTATGAGCATCCGTATGAAATATATATATATATATATATATATATATATATATATATATATATATATATATATATATATATATATATATATATATATATATATATATATAGCCAGATCGATACTTTTTGTTGGGGTGTGGAATAAATGTTTGATTATAGAGTTAGTAAAACTCATTTATAACGGACTGACAAGTTTTCTATTCTTTTCTTTTTTTTAATTTTAACAACTTACCATACGCCTACATCGAATGTATAATAAATGTTGAACTTCTTACGAACAATATTTTACTTGTATTATTAGATTTAAGATTCAGTAAACACTCATAACAGAGAAATGGAAGATTTTTACGGTGGCTGATTTATACCATTTCATCAATTCGCCACGCGACCCCGTCGAGCGAAAACACGAGAATTAAAAAAAGTTAAACGCGGAGTACGTGTTTAGCGAGCAAAAATTCGATAACATGTGCGGAGCGAAAACACGATTATGGGGATGGGAGAGGGTGGGGGGCGGGGGTGCTAGCGTTGAGTGAGATTCAAGATGTAAAGCGGCTGGGTGCCCGGGGCCCACCAATGTTATGCCTTTCAAACCTCAACTCCTTGCTCGGAGCCCGCTGATCAGCCAGTTTTCGCTCGACTCCCCCCCCCCCCCCCCCCAACGATTTACATATTAAATCTAAACTTTTGGTCTGCGATTCTCCATAGAGAAAATACTAGGAATAAGAAAGGGCGGGAGCGTGGATTGAAAACATGATAATTAGTGGGGGCGCTGAGCGAAAAGTCGATATTTACGTTATAAATCGGCGCCCAAAATTAGCGGCATATATCAGCCATTAAAGAATTTTGTTAAAATGTCTGTTAGGTTCAAAAGACGCTCATATTTTAATATCTTATTAATTCAAGGAATTTATCAATTAATGAGTTCTTGTTTGGCTCTCTCATGAATTAATGTGAGTCATTCCGATTTAATAGCAGACATGAGACGTGATGACTAGTTCCATTAACTACTGTTTAATCCAACATCAGACTGTTCTTGGTGGTGTTATCTCTACCACACATAACTAACCAGTCCGATTCATCTCTTTTCCGTTGTAGTTGCCTTAGAGCTGACGATTTCTCCACATTTCTGAAGACCTTTCTCTAGCTGTACTTGGTGAGCGTCAAAAAAATACACACCTGTGCCATGTGAGTGCCGTTTTGAAACCCCTTACCATCTTTAAACACGAGTAATTCTTTAAATATAACAAATTAAGTCTTGGAATTGGAACTGGTTATTGTAGGAAGATATGACTATACGATACTGTATCAAAAATGAATACATTTGGTGTATTTACTGAGTAGTTTACGTGTTTTTTTGACATTTGACATTTTTGAGTCAAACGTTCACGTTTAACTCGCCGTAGTTTGTTTATTTCAAGATGAAATGTTGTGACACTCACAGAACATATTCATCAATTACTCACCAGGGCGCAGATATCTTTCATTTTACAAAAATTTTTGAATTACCGGAGATACAATAAGAAATACTTAAACCACCGCTCCTCCAAAATCGCTTATCGAGCGCTGTATGTGTGAGTGCCACCTGTACTTGGGAGCGCCGGTACCAGGGTGTGTTGGCGCAGGAAGGTTACTCCACGGAATTGATGTAGTGATGGTAACAGTAGGAAATATAGGAGCCTCCGTGCTCGAGTGGTTAAGGTCGCTGACTTCGAATCCCTTGCCCCTCACCGATGTGGGTTCGAACCTCACTCGGGGCGTTGAATTCATCATGTAAGGAAAGTCATCCAGCTAGCTAAAGGAAGATCGATAGTTCTACCTTGGTGCCGGCCCGTAATGAAATAATACATGGAGGGGCACCTGGGGGTCTTTCTCCACAATCAAAGCTGGAAAGTCGACATTTGACCTACAGTTGTGTCGGCGAGATGTGAAACCCGACAAAAACGCACAAAAACACTAGGAAATGTAACATTATTGATACTAAAAGGACTCAGTTGATTTTTCTATGCTTTAATTATAGGATTTACACGGAAAAACTCAAGTTTTAAGTCAAACAAATGATTTGTCCTTGCATACATAGCACTACCCAAGAGTCTTGAGAAGGAAACATGGAGACGCAACATGTACACTATAATACGTTTTTGCGTGCTACAATACATATTTCAAAATTAAAATAAATAATGACTTGATATCAGTTAGACAGTCACAAGTACAGTTTCCTTAAATAATGATACTGTTATCTCGAACTTGAAGTAGGTGTGATATTTATAAATATCATACTGTCGCAGTAACTTCCTGTTGTTTACGCTGATTTTCTTCCTTGATTGATAAATCCTTTCTCATTTCCATAAATATAACGATAAACATCAAGATGAGATATTGTTTCGTATCAAAAGAAACAGAACTTTGCAGATGTAGCTTGCGGAGTAATACAGTCATACGCCGGAAGTTCAACACCGGCCATATTAGCACCTTTGTCCTGGAGAAAACGCACCGCTCTTCTATGTTTCCTTCGCGCTGCGTACATAATTGGAGTCATATGGTTGCTGTCCTTTGCATCAAGATCTGCATTCTGAGACACTAGATATTCTATGAAATCCATATCACCTCTTAAACATGCCATGTGTAAAACTGTACATTCGCCTGGAAGTCCTTCTGGGTGACCCATTTTTGCATTAATATCAATTCCAGAACTTAGAAAAACTTTCAAAAGTTTCTTCGATCCTCTTAACGCGCATGCGTGCATTGGTGTCCAGCCCTCGATGTCTGTCAACAGAATTTGGATAGCATAGCTTTTCCTTTCTTTGATAAGCTTTTTCATTTGACGGGTCAGTTTGGATTCGTCTTCACGCATGCGTGCCATAACCATGGTTGCTAGTTCCCGTACACTGCCAACATGTTTGGCAAGACAACACGTCTTGACCATGGACGCCATCGTTTTGTGGATCAATCCTTTAGAGTCCTGAAAAAGGCAACACTGAATTTTGAAAAAAAAGTATTAGTTATGTTCGGAAATTTTCTAGTTACTTAATAATCAATTCTCGATTTCCGTCATTGACAATCAAACCGACACCAGTCTCAAATGTACTTTAAGGATTTTCGTGTGGAAATCCTTGTACTTTATATGGTCACGTTGAGCGAAAACTAGTGTATCAGGAAGTGGATGAAATTAACATTGACAAGTAACAAGCCCTACTTGAAAGATATTCTCAACATTCAATAAGTACGGCAGCACTTTTATAAACCCTTAAAATCAGAAGTATGAAACTAACTACTAACTGAGTAAACCGTACATATAGATCTATCAAGATAAATTTAATTCGCATTAACTATTCTATACCGACCGTACCTTTTTATTGAGTAGTTTTCTTGGTTGTACACTAATTTAACTATTCAATATCGGCCGTACCTTTTTATTTAGAAATTTTCTTGGTTGTATGCTAATTAATTGCAAAACAGAAGCTATTGTTAGACATTAGGTAAGGACAGTGCCCAGCCATACATGTAAAAATGAAGAAATAAAGTCCAGTTCTAACCAGTGATCAAATATGCATGCGTATTCAACAGACACTTTAAACTTTTAAGCGCATGCACAAATAAAATATATCACTTCTTACAACAGGAATTTTACAGTAAAATTAATTCTGTGACAAAACAAATAGCAGAACATGGTGTAATAATCTTGCCTGAAATACATTTTAAACAAGAAAAATGAATATAAAATATTTATGTTTCAGTTTTTTCTCTTAGATATCGATCTTTAAATGTATATTTTAAATGTAGAATGTTATAGTTTAGAAAAATGACATTTTATTTGTGCAAACCTTTGTACAAAATAATTTTGACTGTGAAATTAGGTAATCTTTTAATATCTTTATAAAAAACCAACAAGATAATCACAGTTATAGCATTTAAAAGCTACGCCCAACCGATTGAAATATTGATGTTGTATATATTTATTTCTAACATTTTAAAAAAGGGCATTCTGATAGTTAATCAGATAAGGTACAAGACTCAAGCCCCCCCCCCCCCCCCCCCCCCCCCCCTCCCCCCCACCCCGACTAGCAATTAGGCTAAATGTACTTTTGCAATTATTTTCACAGAGGTTTACTCAGTTTTAAAATATCATATATTATATTGTGTTAATTTTCAATAATTTAAACTCTCGATGTTTCAAATTTTAGCGGAATCTGATAAAAAAAGATGTGCTCTGAATGAAAAAAATCGTCCGCACGTTTACTCTGTATTGTTGAAACTACGTGAACAGTTCATGGCCAGTATTTAAAAAATACAAATCTAGACATATGCGAGTCCAAACTTAATTTCTTTTCTATTGTCTAGCCTAGAAACTTTTATTTATCAGTACCTAAATTTACCGTGTACTGAAATAGTAGCTCATTATTTCAGGCTGTAACAAAGAAGTAAAAACAACCTACCGACTTACATCTAAATTCATGAAACATATGTTAATAATCCAGAATGTCTGTTTATTATAATGTTTTTTGTATGAATGTAAAAAGCAAGTACACTCTGAGACATTCTTTATACACAGTAATGAAGTTAATTTCTAATTTCCTCCATCCTCCGTCTCAATATTACTAATAATAGTGAACAATTGATTGTTTATCATTTATCGGACATTCTGCGCGAGCGCTGACGTCATTATACAATGCAGTAAAATGTCGTGGTGCAGAAGAAACTTGTTTATTAAATTTTGAAATGTTAAACAGATGCTGTTCAAAGTCACTTATTATTTCCAACTCCTAATAATTACCGATGACATTGACCACATCGCGATATTTGATATTAGGACATTGGCAACCAGTATAACTATTTCTTTAGTTTGAAACCTCGCAACTTTGAAATTATTCAATACGGAACAAAAATCTTCTGTAATAAAAACTGACTATATGTGGTGTATTCTGATAGCTCATATGGTCATATTTCCTGTCTATTTTCGAAAATAGTTTGACAGTCGATAGATAGGCCTATTACCAAATAGTATATTTTCGAAGACATGTCGGCTAATATAGTTCCAGCTAAAAAGCTAAATCGTCAAGTATAGTCCTTGGTTGCGGTGCCTTCTTTTATGTTTAACCTTTAGCCTGCTGGCGGCAAGTGATTCTGCCTCTGCGACCAGTGCAAGGCCAAGATCAGCCTGCACATTCGTGCAGTCTGATCATGTTCGCTATTCAGGCAGTAAATCAGTGAAAACCCCTTCGCATAGTGAATGGTATTGCGCAAATTGAACGGCGGACTATTCCATTACAGAAATTTAGCAAAGTAAGGGTTAAATCTTATTGATTTTAGTCCTAGAAAATTCCTAAAATATTTCTAAACCTACGTACAAAATATACGTTGAAACATACAAAGTACAAATGGATTTGAGTTGTAGTTATTATAAGATTATTAAGTATTTACAGAAGCATAACTCTCTCTTTTACCGCATTTTATCAGAGTTATGACCCATTTTTAACGTAGTAAAATGGTATTTCTTGTATTTTGTTTTGTTTAAGCTTACTGTTCATAATTATTATGTCTTTGAAACTTTATATTTTCTTGTCATCTGTAGATGAATTAAATGGCCATGAACCATATTTTTACTTTGCATACTGCCTTATGATCGAGACTGTTACCCACAGGCGATGCATGTTGTGGATGTAGCAGACAGAGCGAGTAAATATACATTACACAGTGAGAAGTTTTGTTATTTTTATGAGTATTTTATTTTGTTATTTTGTTTTAATAAAACAAATGATTGTATATATTAACTAAGGTAAAATTATACTAAGGCGGAAGAGATAAAAGTCACGTACCGTGTGTAGTTGTTAAAATTCAATATACACATGTCAGTAATCCAATTGCTAAACTTGATTGTATATACTGAGAAAGTAAAATAAAGGATCAGATTTTATATCCTTCTTTATCCGCGACATTTAGTACCAATATCCTTCCTAGTTCTCTGTATCCAGATCAATATCTAATTTTCTCTTTTCAAATCTACTTAACGTACATGTGTTACATTTAATTTCACTAATGGCAATATTGCAAAACGATCTGCTTCTTGATTAATTATATACAAGGAATTCTGCATAAGCACGTGGTTTCTTCGACAAAGAATTGTGCTCTTACAGCGGATAAATTAAGTTCTGCGCAGTCGTCTCCCCTTAAAGCAAATATAGTATGCACTACGAAGTAGCCTGCCTCCCGGGCATTCCCATATGCCATTTGTCTACGCCACACTTGTATCCCATTATCACAATCATACGTCATGACCACCCCTAATAATATTTGTCTACGCCCTGGCCATCCCTCCCCGCAAGAATGTTATCTCCTATGCCATAACCTCCCCAAATACAAGGATGCTATCTCCTACGCTATGCTCTCCTCTTACAATATTCTTCTACACCATGACCTCCCCTAACCACAAGGACGCTATCTCCTACGCCATGCTGTCCCCTTACAATATTCTTCTACACAATGACCTCCCCTAACCACAAGAACGTTATCTCCTACACTATGCTCTCCTCTTACAATATTCTTCTACACCATGACCTCCCCTAACCACAAGGACGCTATCTCCTACGCCATGCTGTCCCCTTACAATATTATTCTACACAATGACCTCACCTAACCACAAGGATGTTATCTCCTACGCTATGCTGTCCCCTTACAATATTCTTCTACACCATGACCTCCCCTAACCACAAGGATGCTATCTCCTACGCCATGCTGTCCCCTTACAATATTATTCTACACAATGACCTCACCTAACCACAAGAATGTTATCTCCTACGCTATGCTGTCCCCTTACAATATTCTTCTACACCATGACCTCCACTAACCACAAGGACGTTATCCCCTACGCTATGCTGCCCCCTTACAATGTTCTTCTACACCATGACCTCCACTAACCACAAGCTCTATGCTGTCCCCTTACAATGTTCGTCTACACCATGATCTCACCTAACCACAAGGATGTTATCTCCTACACTATGCTGTCCCCTTTCAATATTCTTCTACACCATGACCTCCACTAACTAGAAGCTCTATGCTGTCCCCTTACAATGTTCGTCTACACCATGACCTCCACTAACCACAAGCTCTATGCTGTCCCCTAACAATGTTCGTCTACACCATGACCTCCACTAACCACAAGCTCTATGCTGTCCCCTAACAATGTTCGTCTACACCATGACCTCCACTAACCACAAGCTCTTTGCTGTCCCCTAACAATGTTCGTCTTCACCATGACCTCCACTAACCACAAGCTCTGTGCTGTCCCCTTACAATGTTCGTCTACACCATGATCTCACCTAACCACAAGGATGTTATCTCCTACACTATGCTGTCCCCTTTCAATATTCTTCTACACCATGACCTCCACTAACTAGAAGCTCTATGCTGTCCCCCCTACAATGTTTTTCTACACAATGACCTCCACTAACCACAAGCACTATGCTGTCCACTTACAATATTTTTCTACACCATGACCTCCCCTAACCACAAGGACGTTATCTCCTACGCCATGCTGTCCCCTTACAATATTATTCTACACAATGACCTCACCTAACCACAAGAACGTTATCTCCTACACTATGCTGTCCCCTTACATTGTTCTTCTACACCATGACCTCCACTAACCACAAGCTCTATGCTGTCCACTTACAATATTCTTCTACACCATGACCTCCCCTAACCACAAGGACGTTATCTCCTACGCCATGCTGTCCCCTTACAATATTATTCTACACAATGACCTCACCTAACCACAAGAATGTTATCTCCTACGCTATGCTGTCCCCTTACAATATTATTCTACACAATGACCTCCCCTAACCACAAGGATCTTATCCCCTACACTGTGCTCTCCCCTTACAATATTCTTCTACACAATGACCTCCACTAACCACAAGCTCTATGCTGTCCCCTTACAATGTTCGTCTACACCATGACCTCCACTAACCACAAGCTCTATGCTGTCCACTTACAATATTCTTCTACACCATGACCTCCCCTAACCACAAGGACGTTATCTCCTACGCCATGCTGTCCCCTTACAATATTATTCTACACAATGACCTCCCCTAACCACAAGGACGTTATCTCCTACACTATGCTCTCCCCTTACAATATTCTTCTACACAATGACCTCCCCTAACCACAAGAACGTTATTTCCTACACTATGCTGTCCACTTACAATGTTCTTCTACGCCATGACCTCCACTAACCACAAGCTCTATGCTGTCCACTTACAATGGTCTTCTACACCATGACCTCCCCTAACCACAAGGACGCTATCTCCTACACTTTGCTCTCCCCTTACAATATCCTTCTACACAATGACCTCCCCTAACCACAAGAACGTTATCTCCTACACTATGCTGTCCACTTACAATATTCTTCTACACAATGACCTCCCCTAACCACAAGGACGTTATCCCCTACGCTATGCTGTCCCCTTACAATATTCTTCTACACCATGACCTCCACTAACCACAAGCTCTATGCTGTCCACTTACAATATTCTTCTACACCATGACCTCCCCTAACCACAAGGACGCTATCTCCTACACTTTGATCTCCCCTTACAATATTATTCTACACAATGACCTCCCCTAACCACAAGAACGTTATCTCCTACACTATGCTGTCCACTTACAATATTCTTCTACACAATGACCTCCCCTAACCACAAGGACGTTATTCCCTACGCTATGCTGTCCCCTTACAATGTTCGTCTACACCATGACCTCCACTAACCACAAGCTCTATGCTGTCCACTTACAATATTCTTCTACACCATGACCTCCCCTAACCACAAGGACGTTATCTCCTACGCCATGCTGTCCCCTTACAATATTATTCTACACAATGACCTCCCCTAACCACAAGGACGTTATCTCCTACACTATACTCTCCCCTTACAATATTCTTCTACACAATGACCTCCCCTAACCACAAGAACGTTATTTCCTACACTATGCTGTCCACTTACAATGTTCTTCTACGCCATGACCTCCACTAACCACAAGCTCTATGCTGTCCACTTACAATGGTCTTCTACACCATGACCTCCCCTAACCACAAGGACGCTATCTCCTACACTTTGCTCTCCCCTTACAATATTCTTCTACACAATGACCTCCCCTAACCACAAGAACGTTATCTCCTACACTATGCTGTCCACTTACAATATTCTTCTACACAATGACCTCCCCTAACCACAAGGACGTTATCCCCTACGCTATGCTGTCCCCTTACAATATTCTTCTACACCATGACCTCCCCTAACCACAAGAATGTTATCCCCTACGCTATGCTGTCCCCTTACAATATTCTTCTACACCATGACCTCCACTAACCACAAGGACGTTATCTCCTACGCCATGCTGTCCCCTTACAATATTATTCTACACAATGACCTCACCTAACCACAAGAATGTTATCCCCTACGCTATGCTGTCCCCTTTCAATGTTCGTCTACACCATGACCTCCCCTAACCACAAGGATGTTATTTCCTAAGCTATGCTGTCCCCTTACAATGTTCTTCTACACCATGACCTCCGCTAACCACAAGGACGCTAGCTCCTACGCTATGCTCTCCTCTTATAATTTTCTTCTACACCATGACCTCCGCTAACCACAAGGACGCTAGCTCCTACGCTATGCTCTCCCCTTACAATAATCTTCTACACCATGACCTCCGCTAACCACAAGTCGCTATCTCCTACGCAATGCTCTCCCCTTACAATATTCTTCTACACCATGACCTCCGCTAACCACAAGGACGCTATCTCCTACGCTATGCTCTCGCCTTACAATAATCTTCTACACCATGACCTCCGCTAACCACAAGGACGCTATCTCCTACGCAATGCTCTCCCCTTACAACATTCTTCTACACCATGACCTCCGCTAACCACAAGGTCGCTATCTCCTACGCTATGCTCTCCCCTTACAATATTATTCTACACCATGACCTCCGCTAACCACAAGGACAGTATCTCCTACGCTATGCTCTTGCCTTACAATAATCTTCTATGCCATTGCAATTTCTAACCCAGAAGGATGTTAGCTCCTACGCCATGGTCTCCCATCACAATATTCTTCCCCGCCATGGTCTCCCTTACCAGCAAGACAATCACTACTACAGCTTTTAGACTGTGACTCAATGCAGACTTGGAGCGCCGGTATAAATTACAAACCCCGGTACATACCGGATTAACTAAATTTGAACGAAAATATCTTAAATGTATATATTTTGTAACCATGGGGATACTAACCCTAACCTTTAGTCAATATTTTATGCATATTGTACACTAAATGCACGCGGACATGCAAAAATATGCATCTTTTTGCCGTGCGCTACAATTGATAATCACTTTCGGGCATGCACAGAAGACCGCTCCAAGAGTGCAATGAGTTACATAGCAGCTTTTATATGACAAACTATTAAGTAGCTGCATTATCACAGAGTGAGACTGACTTTTCTCCCTCGCCATTACAGATGACGTTAAATATGAAATCCGATTATAACAGACAAATGCCACATGGCTCGGATTTTTAAGTGTTGAAAAGGGATTTTATCTTTAAACAAATATAGCACAGCAAGGGATTTGACAGCACATATGAGACTTAAGGTTGCGGTGAATAAAATACTTATCATGTTATTTAATGGTAAGTTAAGAATATAAAGATTAAGGTCAGGTGCAGTGACGTTAAGAAAGGTAACATTAACAGGAAAGCTACGATTTTTGACATAACTAAACTAATGTCCGAGTGAGCTGCTCATTTCTTTATATGAGCCCCCTTTCTCCCCACCACCCAATGGCACTTATAAAGATTGGAATAATTTAATTTGAGTGTAAATTTGAATACAAATAAAGTAGTTATTAGGGAAATGGCATTGGATGATTTTGAAGGTATACATTTTTAGGCTATTACCATTGATGTTTGATAAGGAAAAATAAATACAGTGGCATTCATATCAAAATGGAGATGATTATCAACAGGTCACAGTGAACATCTTTGTATGTGTGGTAGCGAACAATACAAAGTAGCAGATATCCTTACATGAACTGATCCCTCACGATTTGACGTCACGATTAATTAGTAGCCTGAATTTGATCACTTCTGTTCAGGATATACAAAACAGAATTTCTTTTCCAGCAGCAATTTACCAATGACGTTACAGTGACGACCAGTATATACTGTTGACAAGGCTCTTTCCAGTTATAGAGATGTCATTAGTTAAATATACTGACAATAATAATGAAATTTTTGTTTGCTGCAGTATTGCCTGGTTACAAGCATGCTTTCAACAAGAGAGCCAGGCCAAGAATTTAAGATAACAATAAAGAAAATCGAACCGATACTTGATAACTTATCTTGAGGAATATGCGTGGGAACGCTTCTACAAATATGGCAACAAAAGTTTTTATTCATAGTCAGACTTCTAAGTACCAAGTTTATTGATTGGACTGATCTTTAAAAGTACAAATGATTTCTTTGTTTGAATTTTAAAATGATATTCGTAATTGTTTTTACAGTTTTACAAAAATGAAATAATAATAATAATAATAATAAAATATGGTGTTTCTAACCATTTCTTTATCCAAGTTAATAATCGAATGATTATTCAGAAAATGTTGAGGTGTGAGTTGTTGTGTACGTTTTGTTACATTTAATAAACAGACACAATTACATAGAGTATGCAAATAGTTTGCACGGTTTCCTTATATGCACCCAAAAACATTTATTTATATATTTCGTTTAATAATTACTAAATTGTAATCACATGCATTGTAAGGACTACTCAATTATTTTCTTGTATGTAATATTCACTCTATTTTGCGATGTATTTTTTTTTACTTCTGCCAAATTTTATTACTTAATCTTAAGCCTGCTGGCGGCAAGTGATTCTGCCTTTGCGACCAGTGCAGACCAAGATCAGCCTGCACATCCGTGCAGTCTGATCATTGTCTGCACTGTTCGCTATTCAGTCAGTAAATTTGCGGTAAACACCCCTTCAAATGGTAAATGGTATTGCCCAAATTGAATGATGGACCAGTCCATTATAGACATTTAGCAGGCTAAAGGTTAGTTACATGTGAAACTCGATATCACGAATTCGCTTATCTCAAGATTTCGGTTATTGTCAAGTCCCGTCCCGAAAACAGGTGCCTGAAATATCATTTAAAGTCGAACTTCGGTTATATCGAAGTAAAATGCTCGATCTCTTGGAATTTGCAAAAAGAGAGAAAAAAATGTGTCTGTTTAGAACCGGCCACATTAATATACAAACACATTAAAGAGGCTCCATGATCCTAATGGATCGGAAAACGCAACAACATGATAAAAACATTATGAAATGCAATTGAGACAATATGGATAAAAATCACAACAAAAACTGACCGTTAATGAAGTACTCTTAAAGAATACACTTATTGACTGGCTTACCGGTCAATAGTTAAAACTATTACCCGAGGTTCGAAGGACCAAGGGCCATCGGTTTAGACTATCAACAGGTGAGCCATGCAACAAGTGTGTTATTACATGACATCAGAAATAAATGTTCATATATTTTCCACCAATATTTGACTTAGACAAAGCAGAAATTGTTGTTGAAATGTAGACCGATCAATAGCAAAATCCATTGACTGGTAATTTATATTAGTATTCGTGTAGTAATGGTGTTATGCTTTTCGCAACATCTTAAGTTGAAATAACCGTCATTACATATTACTTGATTAGTATGGAAAATATTTTTTATTTACATTTACACTAAAATAAGTATAAACGTAACATCCATTTATGGAAAATTTAACTTTGTTCAGAAATATTTGGATATGCAATCAATATCATTTATCGAATCTAACAGGGACGGACCGATTTCTAATGTTGGCAAAACTTGTGGTCCAACCCTTTTGTATTATCGCACATTTGCAGTTACCGAATATTTCTTAACGTACAGTAGTATTATAGATGTCTTGATGTAATGCTAGTTTGCTGTTGTATATATATTTACATATGTATCTGTATATTATTGTCTTGATGTACATTTACCATAACGTCTTGTGTGATAATTACAATAAAATATGATTAAACTAATCGAATCTAACATTGTAGCTTGAAACGTGACAACTGTCACTTGTACATGAGGTGCTCGTGTTGTTATTCTTACCATACAACATTTATAAAAATTATTACATGTTAAGGTAGTTCTGCTCGTTTGATAAACCGGAAGTAATGGCGTAACGTCATTTATCCGGAAAACATGGAATAAAGTCTGAATTCGGCGTACGGAAATGAAAATCATTTTATGAATTAATAGCAACCTATGAGTAAATTTATTACAATCGCACTGTTACTGTCTTTCTAAAGTTAAAATATGATATTAAAACATCTAACACGTTAAAAATTCAAAATAATGTCTTAAAATTAGCGTGAAAAATGCGGTTCACTTTAATCATGGTAAAATATCTCAAAATTAAGCACACGGACATATACATTTTATTTCACCACATTATAGGTCATATGTTTATTTACAACTGTGGGAAGTTTCATTAAATTCTACATTGTAGAAAAATTTCTATTCGCGAAAATGTTATGAAAGTTTTGATTTTCCTATTGACTTCCATTATGAAAAATTGCGTAAGGTCTAATTTTTTCAAATCAGTCAAGCAAAAAATCAAGCACACGACCCTATGTTTTTTATTTGCTGAATTTTCTAGGTATATTATGAAGTTTTGAAAAATTAGAGTTTAATCAAATTCTACATTGTAGAAAAAATTTCGATCCAAACGTGCAGAACTACCTTAAGTCGAATGCAAACTCAAAAGCAACTATTTCTAAAAAAATCCGAATTTTCTTAAATGTAATGAGTCGAATTTTATCCTTGGCACAAGTCGACATTACTCAAACCTTGTTACCCTGCAAGGCCGATCACCACTCGGTTATTTTGGTACGTGTACCTTACCGAAAACTTCAACGTTTATCATCACGTCAACGTATACGTTTTACCGCGTAAAATCACTTCAGTCTTTTTGAATTATTTGAAATAGTTTTCATTTTATTAACCGTCTGACGGGATCCCGACTTTTACTGATACATGGAATTCCTTACCAATAGTCGAATATCATACTAATCCGAAAACGAGTTTAACAAGCGGTAATCACGCGTCAAGTACCATAGAACAATTTCATTGCTGTCCGTATTTGTTGTCTAAATAATATAATAAATTATGAAAAATTTGCTGGAACAAGTGTTCTAAGATCAGATAAGGCGTCTTTAAACGTTTTGAAGGTACCCAAAGTAAAAAAAAACCCTCCTTTTTCGAAGTTTGTATTAATTTTTAACCACAACCATTGAGGAGCTCTCATTTTTTTAGTTAATACATTCAACAGTAGGCTTATATACGTATAATAAACAACAACTTATTACCTTCACAAAAAAAAATGTTAAAATCACATACCAAGTCATTAAACCTGTATTAATACTCCAGAATGTCCCTTCGTTAGAATGAATATAATCAAATGTCACATATTGCCTTACACGTTGTCTGCTTGTTTATCAATTATTTATCGGAAGCTGCCAACGGTTAGTTTTCACACAATTAAAACCACTCTCAGAATCCATATTCTACATAATATTTTCATATCTCAGTGAATTGTTTGAACGCAAAACATTGTTCAAGTCAAATTGTCCATTTTACACTCTCCATATTGACACAAAAATACTCTATATTATGTCTAGAATTTACAGATATAGCTTGCAGGAAGAAAAGGACAACAAAAGGAAAATAATCTGCCTGTCGTGCCCAATTAAAAAAAAAAAAAAAAAAAAGAAAAAAAAAAAAACGTTGTTAAAATGGGGTGTGGCAATGATATGAATTTGTGATTTTGTATTGATGAAATTTTATAAATACTCCAAAATTACATTTCCATTTTTCTCTGTTGATTTGTCTGCCCATGGAGAATTCATATTAAGTTTATAGTAAATTACTTAAGCTCGATTGTGGTGTCACTTATTTCAATCCTTTTTGAGTACGCTTTCAGGAAAAATCATTAGTTGTCTAATATGAGAAGGTATGGTCGCGATTCCAGTGAGGCTCGAACCCATGACCCCAAGGTTGAGCGACCGACACCTTATCCATTAGAACACCGCGCTCCCCATAATGTAGATTGTGCCTTTATTATGATGGTCTAGCTACGACGAAAAACCTTTAAAATGTACGTTTTACCTCGTTTCAGTTGCTTAGTTGATTGTAATAACATTCTGCATTATTTAGTTACACCAGAAATATGCAACTTTGTTCCGATCAATCAATGCTGGCTATAACGGCATACACTATGATACAGCGGTTTGTGTCGCTGCCAACACAGTTGTAAAATGAACCGGAGCAAGGACATCGGACATTATGCTAGGGATTTTGCCCTAAGTTCAATGCTATTTCTTGACTTCAGTAGCTGATAGTTTTATATAACAGCTTCAAATACTGATAAATAAGTTATATTCCTATCAAACTGTCACAAAAAATAGTTTTATTTTACATTCGTTTTCTTGAAATTTGAACAGTTTGCAACTAAGGGTCATATTTTTGAAAAATTTAAAATGTGCTTTTTTAGTTAAAATAAGCATTGGTATTTAAGGTATGTCTACTATGAAATATTTTAACACAATAAATAAACTGATACCATGCAGAGTATCAGTTTTATTGACATTTTTGAAAATAAATGAGACGGAAAAAATAAAAGTGGAACAAAACATTTGGTCCCAAACTGTACTTCAGTTATTTCCACCCGAGTGCCCATGATAACACTGATGCATTGATCATATCCTATTGTTTGTTTTCTATACATCTGTTGCTATACTGTATTTATACACATGTACAATACTGACCGGGCATTATGTATAGGATAGACACGGTCACGAGTTTGTCTGTCCGACTTAGACCACATGATATAAAATGCAGTAATCACTCAAACTGTCCCGTGCAATATCCACAAAATATAACCTTAGACCTATTGTGATGCTATCAAGTAAATGCTATAATTTGAATGACCATTGAACACTGATCACTCAAGATAATCCCATGCTTTATATTAGTCCCTAGTTCATATAAGACATTAAATGTTGCAAATTTAGGTTAGGTTCACAATTCGTACAAAATGGAAAAAATAGATTTGAATGAACTTTGTGATTCGGAAAATATTTCTGTTACTCAACTTGATTTCTTGCCAACTCAGGATTTATTTAAGTTTGACATCCCAGAAAATAAACGTTTTGAGTCAGTTTCTGTGGTCAGTGATGAACAATTAAAAAACGAAAGGAAGATAGAATTCCTAGAAATACTAGAAAACAAAACTGCTGGGCGATGACCTGCTATGAAGACTGGGCAAAGTGGAGAAACATGAGGGCAGAAACTTTGGTTGGAGACAATGGTTTAGTTCCAGTTGAACTTTCCACACAATCTCTCATGGCAATGGATTATTGGCTGTCCAGATTCATTATTGAATGCAGGAGAAAAGATGGAAAACCATATCCTCCAAGTACTTTGTATAATATATCAGCATCCATTCAAAGAGAGTTACGGGAAGTTTACGGAAGAACAGACGTAAACATTTTGGACAAAAAAGATGCACATTTCTCAGAATTCAGGAAGCAGCTGGACAGTAGGATGAAAGAACTCACGAATAAAGGTATTTGAAATAGGTTTTGTATATTTTGATATAAAAAGCAATAAATCTCTGCTCAAACATTCTTTTTTTTCAAGCATGGCACATCTTTATGTTAAGTTAAAACTCTTATCCTATCCCGAATAAGAAGGAGATAACTCTGCAGGTCATTTGGACACATTCAACAATATCTGGAGTTGTCATTTATTGTTTGTATATACAGAATTGTAGAAAAAAAGTTTTTTTTATTTTTTTCCTCTCTCCATTATGTTTGCTCGAACTATACCCGATCGGGAGACATGCTATTAACAAAACCCACATAATTAATCGATATCATATAATTTTAAACTATGATGCACATAAGATGAACATTTGAGCCGCACCATGAGAAAACCAACATAGTGCGTTTGCGACCAGCATGGATCAAGACCAGACCGCGTATCCGTGCAGTCTGGTTAGGACTCTTGCTATTCGGTAACAAGAAGATACAAGATACAAGATACAAGAAACTTTATTTAACGTCGGATACTATATATAACAAAAACATTAGCTTAAAGCTATTTCCCGACAAACATATGTAAAAATAATATAACTACTAAAAAAGGCTGTAAAAGAAAAGTACATGGTTAAAGCATAGCATAAAAAAGATAAGCATATTATATTGGTACATGCAAGTAAAAATACAAGTCTATGGGCATAAAATAAGAAATTAGTAGTTGACAGTCGGGTGTGTGACAAGTGTGAGACAGAAAACCTAATTCCCCAAGTAAAGTACTTATCCCAACCTACCGAAAGAAAGATGTAGAGAGGGAAAAGGGGCCTGAGAGGGTCATACACAGTGCCACACCCGCCTCTGTCATCTACGATGTTATCACAATAAAAACAGATTGGCATCATGCATGAAAGAGAGAGAAAAAAGATATATATATAAAAAAATATATTAAGAATATACTAAATTATGACTTATATTACTATTTAAATGTAAGTACTTAGTTAAAATGAAAAACTATTGTTAAGATAATGAGTAAATGGATAGATGAAGTAGTGATCTACATCTACATCTACATCTTTCACCCAACCGTCGATTTCCGACTATCACTGGGCGGCGCTGTCAGAGAAACAGTTGTTAAAGAAATGATATGTTACAATGTTAAAATAATAAAAGCTAAAAAAGACAGTATGCTACAGTTAAAATGGGGCAGAGGCAATAGAATTACATACTGACCACCGCCAGCCTCTCTCTAAAGATACCGAGACTGGGGCTAGATTTAACATAAGTTGGTAGGGAGTTCCAGAGACGGATGGTCCTTGGGAAGTAGGAGTTAGAAAAGTACTGAGTGTGAGACATGGGGATTAAGTAATTTAGGTTTCTAGTTGGAATAAGATGAGATTGATCGACTGCAACTGTCTGGGTCCTTATTTTATAAAACATTACTAATGAGTTGTGTAACCTTCTATATTAGAGTGTATTCCATTCTAAAGTTTTCAGCATTTGTGTAACACTACTGGTGTAACTGTAGTCGTACATGACGTACCTAGCAGCTGACCTTTGGACATTTTCGACTTTGCTAGTGAGGGTTTTTTGCCAAGGATGCCAGACGCTTGAACAGTACTCAAGTTGAGGGTGGACATAGGTGTTATAGGCAGCAATTTTGACCTTTTTATTGTCAGTTTTCACATTCCGTTGTATGAAGCGAAGAGTGGAAGTTGCTTTGGAAGTGATATTGTCAATATGTTTGGACCAGTTTAGATCTTTGGAAATGGTTATGCCTAGGTATTTAGCTGCCTCACAAGTTTTTAACTCTATGTTGTGAAGTTTGTAGGGGTAGACCACGGGATTTTTCTTTCTAAAGATTCTAAGGACTTCACACTTGTCCGGGTTGAATTCCATGGACCATGTCTTCTCCCAGGTTTCTAAGTTAGTGAGGTCTTGTTGCAGAGATACACTATCTGAAATGGAGTTGATGGTAAGGTATATTATGGTGTCATCTGCAAACATTCTTGCGTTACATTTGACCGAGTCTGGTAAGTCATTGATATATACCAGGAAGAGACAAGGCCCAAGAACAGACCCCTGGGGAACTCCAGACAGTACAGGAAGTTCACTGGAAAAATGACCATCAACAGCGACTTTCTGGGATCGGTTGGACAGGAAAGATTTGACCCAATTGGTAATTTGTGGGCTGACACCAAGGCTTTGTAGTTTATAAATTAGTCTTATGTGATCGACCTTGTCAAACGCCTTGGAGAAGTCCATGACAATAACATCTGTTTGTTGACCCTGTTCAGTGTTATTGTAAAGTTCCTGAGTGAAATTAATGAGCTGAGTCTCACAACTGTGACCTGATCTAAAGCCATGCTGGAACTGGCTAAGTAGATTATGCTTGTCAAAATAGGTCATAAGATTGGAAACAACAATGTGTTCAAGGAGTTTAGAAGCAATGCAAGTTAGGGAAATTGGGCGATAGTAGAGAGTTTGAGATTTCAAACTTCGCCTTCACCTTCAACGTCTCTCATATATATTTTGGGTGAAACGTCACCGATATGCGTGTAATTTATTTATATCACACGTTGCTACTGAAGTTTTCCATGTAATATCACGTTAGCCTAAGACTTCTCTTTATTACTATTCGAAATAAAAAGCTTAGTTTCAGGGTTTCTGCTTATTAAGTTATTTGATTATCCATATATATAATTAGACTAAATTTGATGCGAAACACTATCAATAGGTATAAGAATAATGAAGTTTTGTATGGCTAATGATTTTAACTAAATACATTGAACTGAACCTGGAAGTATGAAGTTATCAACTGATTTTGAGAAACTTTGAGATTTTGTTCAAACTTAAACTTCTACGGCATATTTGTGTCCCCAGGCGGTATCGATTATACCAGATTGGCCTTTTTGTCGTATGAAGTGAAGTTTTGAACGTCAGAAGATGAGATATCACGAAAGTCGAAACTTTATTCTTTTTACATCTACTCTGTCCACATACTCGGCATCAAAGACTGAAATCTGGATGGAGGCACTTGGCATGACAGTCATTTTACTTGAAAAATAAATAATTACGCGCGATTGTCATTTGGTGGAATATTTTATTTTCACATCCAAATAAAATCAATCTGTTTCTGTCGGACACTTAATACTACAATTGCGTTTCAATTATAAACATAAAATGGTACTAGTAAGACGGAAACTTCTTCTGAAGTATCAGAAAATTTCAGATCTATGATATCATGATGAGAGACGTTTCCTGTTAGCCGTATGGGATAACTCCATTCTTTAAATGCACGGAACCAGAGCCTGGCAGAGGGAAATTCTGGGTTAATTCCCACCTCCCTTTCATTCTTACATTTTACAAAGAAAGTCGGTCTTGAAACTCGATGTGACCCTACCCTACCCCTACCCCCCTCCCCGGCCCCACCCCACCCCCTGAAATGGGTGACCCCCTCTTTAATGTTGGTGTCCCTCTAACCCAAATTCCCGGATCCGCAGATGCTTTACTTATAAAATAGTATATTAAAATCATATTGTGCTGTCTGAGAGTTTGGCATTATACAGAGTCATACAGAGTGTCATTATCACGTCGATATGATCATTATAGGTTATTAACTTTGTATGTGGATATATGCACGAGTTCTGCAGCGGTAATATTGCGCGACTTTAGGAGCGCAATATGGTCCGCGAAAGAACGATGATAACCTTTTTATTACATATCCACTATCAAATGATTAATTTATATCTAAATTATCGTTCTGTCACGAAAGACAGGAAAAAATTCGGAAAAAAATCTCCGAAAACGCAATAAACAAATCAAACTGACGCGCATTAATATTTTCCGCGAAAATGACATCTACTTGTTGTCGCAACGTGCGCTCGAACGCCACGGACGTCACGCGATTCTTTCCATTACCACGTTAAGAAAACATTCCACGTCCTATATTAGTCCAGCTCATTTCAGTCTGATAAATTACTACGTGCCAGTATCTAATAGGTCAGATTAATCAAAGTGTAAAAGTAAACAAAATGTTGCATAAATTACAAATTAAACACACAATAGCAACAAAAATCTAAAGAAACGAGATCCGCAATGGACGGACCGTTAGGGGAGGTAATTAATTAGAGTCACGGATTGGGACTAGTCCGATATGAAAGCGTTCAACGTCATGATATGGAAAAATATTGCACGATCGCGGTCCATTGAAACCCAATGGAAAATAATAATCATTTTTATTTCCTCTCATGTATGATTTACAATCGTGCATCGAATACTGACTATACTGACATAATTTTATATAAAACCTAAATGTTTGGAGCAACACTAACGAGTTTTTACATTGTTCACATTGTTCACATTGTTTTATCGTTTTATTGTATTTTTTTTTTGTCTGTTGTTTTTTGTTGTTTTTTTTTTTTTGTTGTTGTTGTTTTTTGGTAATCGCTCTTATATCCATGCGATGAATATATTAATTGAAATGTTTTTTATTTAATTTTCTTTATTTTTTTTTCAATTTTAAAACCTCTTGTAAACTTCCTGCCCTTTCGGACAATTGGTATCAAAATGCACGAAAAACACGATCATAATTACGGATGAATTGAATAGGCGGATTAAAAGAAGTAAGGTTCATTCTAATGTTTGAAATCTTAAGGAATTTTAATCTAACTTCAACTTCATACGTTAACTTCGCAAGAGACGTTGAAGGGGAAGGCGAAGGTTGAAATCTCAAACTCTCTAGTTACTAGGTTTAGACTTGAGACCTTTTTTAAATACGGGGGCTACAGTGGCTTTTTTCCAATCACTGGGTACTAGGCCAGATTCGAGAGATAACCTGTATATATGGGCAAGTACAGGAGCAATCTCATGGTGGAGTTCTTTTAGGATGCGTGGGGAAAGTTCATCAGGTCCTGAGGCTTTATGTGGGGATAGACCATGGAGCAGTTTTTCCACACCTTCAGTGGTGACCTGGATCTTATTCATCTTGGAGACTGGGGATGAGAGAATGTTGGAACATATATGCTTCAGACTAAGGGGCTGGGGAGGGGAAAGGCTGATTCAAATTGTTTGTTTAAGATAGTAGCCTTTTGGATGGGGTCCGTGTAGGTAAGACCATCTGATTTGAGGGGGGGTGACTTAAAAAGTTTAAGATATGCTTCGCCTGGTTTTGCCAGCTGTATGGCCAGTCCACACGCGCTGAGACTCCACCAGGCGACACCACAAAAAAGAATAAAAACCAAAAAACATGGAAGCAGACAAACAAATTAAACTGATAAATGCAAAAAAAACGTCTTTAGCTAAGGACGAAACTAAGAAGCACACAAATAAATAAATAAAGCAACACAACAAGCCAAACAGCAAAGAAAAGTATAAAAGCAACTATAAGCACATGGCACATTTACATTTGGGACCAGTCCAGGTGCGGATCAGCCTGACAAATTCCTTGTATTCCTGTGCAGTCCTATAATTGCAATAGGCTTTGAAAGCGAACATCATGGATCCTGACCAGACTCGGCCTGGATCCATGCTGGTCGCAAAATGCACTATGTTGGTTTTCTCATGGTGCGGCTCATTTAATCTACAATGTAATTATTTCTTACAATTTTTCTCTTCAATAATTTTGTGAGACAGAAATGCATTTTTAGGGACTGAAAGGCCGGGTTTGCTCCACAACTGAACCATCGTTGTAAGTACGCTAAAATAACTACCTTTACAAAGTTATAAGTATTTACTTAAACATACAAAAAAAGTGCAAATTCGATTTTTTGTTACAGGTATTGGCATTCACAAAGACCGTGCCGATCCTGTGTCGGAGGATGATGAGATACAGCTTTGGGAGAAGGGAGTCATCGGTCACAGTGATGCACAGGCTTTAAGTCACGGTGTTTTCTTTTACAACTGTAAAGTTTTTGGTTTTCGTGGTGGCGATGAACACAGGAATCTTGATGTTAACCAGTATAGTATTACTATGGAGTCTGGACGCAAGGTTCTCACTTTCATGGGTAGGAATTCAAAAAATGTGCAAGGCGGCTTAAATCAAAGAAAAGTTGAACCTAAAAAGATCAAGCAATTTGAAAGTCCTGAAAATCTCAGATGTGTGGTTAAATTATTTGAAAAGTACCTTCAGAGTATCCCACCAACAGGCCCATTCTACAGAAAACCGTTGCCGAATGATGTTGGCGGGGCCTTAAATTTTTCTTAACAAAACATTGGAATAAATACACTTGGAAAATATATGAAATCCATGTTTTTCTGATGCACTGATTGACTGTTCAGGCAGAAACATAAGAAATCACTCCGGAAAAGTAACCCTTTGCACGCGTATGTACGAACAAAACTATGACGAACAAGCTATCATGGACAGAAGCGGGCATCGTAGTACAGCTGTGAGAAGTTACAAACGTCCATCTGAAACCATGCTGCAGCGTGTCAGTGATTCTCTTCAACCACCAACTGTACATCCTCAGTCCGACAAAAATTAAAGACGGAGACGGTTTTACCTTCAAATGAGGAATTTTTCCCACAAAATTCTATTGAAATATCAGTGCCAGAAACAATCACAACAGTTGTAATAAATAAATGTGGCAGAAAAATTTCCATTAATTTGTAACTTCAATGAAATAAACATATACCTTAAGTGAAATACTTTTTGCAGGGACATAGGTCATCGGTTCGAAGGATTTTGTATTACAATAGAATATAAAGACATAATGCTTTCTTCTCATGAAAGTGGTATATTTATATGTAATAGATTACTAGCATTTGTTTTTCTGTTGTTTTATTTTAATTTTATTTCATTCTTTGTAAATTACCTTCAGGCGTTTATGCAATACGTTTTCACACTGGGTCACATTAAGCTATTTATTTTCTGGCCTCACGATTAATTATATCATGATATGTTCTCACTCAGCTTGATAAATTTATACCCATTTAAAGGATTATTAGACAACGATATACCGTGTCTATACGATTTATACAATCGAAATACTGGCCAGCGATTGGTGGTAAACGGTAGTGCGTGGTCTAAGTGGAGGATTATTATTGAATACATGCAGTGGTGTAGCTGGCCATATATTGGCGTAGTTGGCCTTTTTCAGTTGAAACGGAGGGGTGCAGGAGACTGCCTATTCCACTGCGGGTTCAGGGATGCCTTACTTTTAGCATTTTATATCAGTGGAACAGAACTTCACTAGCTAGTATCAACATTTATATAGATATTCTTGGGGTGTCTGTGCTAGTTCTTTGAGGTCCTTACTAGTACTTCGGTTGGCTTCGAAATAAGTTTCAGACGTGTGAGCGAATTGATGTTTATTCTGGGGGTGTCAGTTTTAGTTATGGGCGAGTCAGTATTAGTTTTATGGGTGTCAGTGTAAGTTCTGGAAGCAAGTAGGTTAGTTAATGAGATGGTGTCTGCTGTAGTTCTGTTAGGGTACAGGATGCTGGATCGAATAAAAGCAAATGTTGCTCTTAAAATGCATTCTAGGTTTGCTTCAGCTGTGTCCTACAAAAGGTAAAAAAATTGCACCTAAGTGGCACTATTCCATAGAAGTCCGTCTGTATTTCTTTGTCATGTTTACGTTGAAGACACATATGTAATATGTCGAAGCCACTTGCTTGGTTCTTGACTTACGACAGATGCAGTTGTCTCAATCCTGATGACACTTAATTGACGGACTGTCAAGAGGTAACAGATCTGATTGAAAAATTCATAAGATATACTTATAAGGATCTATCTGCTTTCTAGCTTCACTTTCTATGTCCCCTATTTATTTAGTTTAGTGTTTTCTGTGCTTGAAATATTTATAAAAATGAATAAAGCTGTATATATGTAAGGTTTAGGAAACACATGCAATAAGTGTCAAATATTTATGTAAAAATTTATTTGCTGACACCCTTTACGTAGTTTTTTTTTTCAATTTTAAACACTTTCCCACCTGTGACCAAGTGTCATTTTTGCAACATACGTATATAATAATAATTTACAAAGGCATGTGAACTATTTTGTTGCGTCACTGGTGGGAAAGATGTTTAAAACGTAAAAATGATTTATGTTCATATCTTAATAGAAAAGAAAATGAGAAATGTCTACAAAGTCTTCTTTTTTGTTCATAAACTTGTAAAATGAAGTCGCATTTATCAAGAAATGGTCTTCAATTATCATAACTATGCAATTTCAAAAGTCTATCCCTATGTCACTTTTTCCTTAATCGGATAGCCAATCTGATTAGCAAAATGTCCGAGGTCCTTGCTTGGCCTGTGCTGTTTTGAATAGGCTGGCAAGTGAAGCTGCACCTAAGACGATAAAAGCGTAAATGAGTGAGACAAGTTTGATTAACCAAATGGAAGAAGAATATGTCTGTTAAGTTTTGACTGACATGACGTAATTACTGTTGTATTATACTTGACGATTCGGCTGTCTATTTACATTGCGACACTTGAGCAATTAAAAACAATACCGGGCATAAATGAAAAAATTGCCAAGTCACTTTTGTCCGTTCGTGAGGCTACTGGGAATTTAACCCCAGAAACGCTTTCTGTAATTTGTCGTAAGACATTTAAGGAGTCAGAGGTGGGTAAAATTGATTTTACCCGGAATAAATTGTTGGTACAAGAGGAGAGTGATGAGAAGGCTAAGACTCCAAAGGAGCCTAGTATAGCATCACGTATAAAGGCCGAAGGTATTAGGTCTGCTCATGCTAGACCTGGGGTTTCGCCAATAACTGCCATCCCCAGACCTATTATTATGTCTGCAATGGCTCATAAGGAATTTCAAAGTAAATTACAGCCTTTGTTGAGTTCTCCGGCCGAATTTGTATCTACAACACCGGCAGGCAGGAGTAATGTACAGGTACCGAGGACGAAATTCTGCAATGGAACATGTTATTGAAACGGGTAATGCCGAACCAGTTAAGCAACGCATGAGGCGCACCCTGTGTGTTTTGCTGGTGAGGAAGAGGCCCATCTCACTAAAATGTTAAAGGCAGGGGTCATCCAGGAGTTAATATCTGACTGGGCTTCCGCCCCAGTACTTATCCGGAAACGGGACGGGACAGTCAGGTGGTGTATTGACTCTAGAGCCTTAAATGAAAATCTAAGAAAGATGTGTTTCCTTTGCCCTTGGTGGATGACTGTCTAGACACTCTGTCAGGGAGTGTATGGTTTTCGAAGCTTGATGCTAACTAGCTTACTGGCAGGTTCCCATCAGGAAAGAAGACCGGAAAAAGACTGCTTTCATAACGAAATACGGTCTTTTTGAGCATGTGCGAATGGGATTCGGTCTATGTGGAGCACCAGCCACATATGCCCGAATTATGAATTTAGTCCTCAGGGGCCTAACATGGAAACCGGTGTTAGCCTTTCTGGACGATATAGTAGTGCTTGGCAAAAGTTTTAGAGACCATATGGTTAATCTGAGAGAGGCCTTGTAGAGGTTTCGCACATACCAGCTTAAACTTAAGCCTAAGAAATGTATCTTTTTTCAGAAAGATATAGAATTCTTGGGAAGGAATGTCAGTGGCAATAGCTTAGCTATGTCCAAGACTGACATTGAACTAGTCCAGCAGTGGCCGGTTCCGACATGTGCAAAGCATGTGGAACAGTTTATGGGCTTAGCAAACTACCATAGAGGCTTTGTTAAGAACTTTTCGAAGTTAGCTGAACCTCTGTATGCTGTGACAGGTAAAGGTAAGTTTGTATGGCGAGAAGAGCAGGCTAAAGCTTTTGAAGCTTTGAAAAAGGCTCTGACACAACCACCTGTGCTGGCCTTGCCAACTGAAACTGATAAATTCATCCTGGACACGGATGCCTCTAATAATTCTATTGGAGCAGAATTACTTCAGGTCCAGGATGGCAAGGAAAAGGTCATTGCATATGGTAGTTATGCTCTTACGAAAGAGCAGAAAAATTATTGTGTCACCAGAAAGGAGCTCCTTACTGTAGTTAGATTTACCAGGCAATTTACTGACTCTCAATAATTGAAGGCGTGAATAACCGTTGATATGGATGAAAAGGATTAAGGTGCATTTATAATTGAAGGGTACAATAAAACTGAAAGTTTTCGAGAATACTATAAATGCAACTATGCAGTGATACTTACCTTATTATACTAAATATGTTCACTCGCGACTTCATATTCGCGGGATTCGCGATGGATGTGATTCCGCGAAGATTTGTATCCGCGAAAATGTTCATGCTTTGAAAAACGCGAAATATAGTATCCGCGAACATTTCTAGGTTTACAGTATTTACTTGGCAGACCGTTTATTGTACGGACGAACCACTCGAGTTTAAGGTGGTTAATGGGGTTTCGAGAGCCTCAAGGTCAACTGGCGAGATGGCTAGAGGAGCCATCTCAGTATAATATGGTGCTGCAGCACAGGTCAGGTCGTGAGTATGGTAATGCTGACGCTTTGTGTAGAATGCCGGCTGAGGAGGGACACTGCGAAGAGTATCATGCTGGTACACGACTGGAAAGTTGCCTTGTGGCGGGTGCAAATATTGTAAGAAGGCCCATGAAAGTTGGGAAAACTTTTATGAAGAAGTAGACGACGCAGTGCCGTCGGTAAATAAGGGTAACCCAGACAATATCTCTGTGGGTGGCCATCACGGAGTATCTGGGAAGCCTGGGACCAACAAAGGCATTGGTACGACTGTCTACGGGTATCAAGACGGAACCGCCACTAATACCGAAGGTGAGAGCGGCAAGCAAGCCCTTGCAATAAAAGTCTCAGATGCAGAATGCATTTCTGATAGTAGCCTACCAGATGAAGTAATTTTATCTGGCATGTGTGTAGACCACTCTGGGGGAGTCAGTCCTATTGTGGTAGATATGTTCAGGGATCCTGTAGAACTCATTCCCTGGGAGGTGTCTGAGCACAGCCCAGGAACTGAAGTCACAAGCATAAATATGGTAACCACAAGGAAGGGTGCCAAAAATCAGACTGAGGCTGGTAAGGGTCTCGGTGATAAAGTCAATTCTGGACAATCAGGTTCAGTGTCTGCTGGAGGGCAACCAAGTTCACAGTCTAAGGACCGATCCCCCGGAAATGACAAAAGACTTGCCGTGCCTACGGGTGCGACAGGTAACTCCGACTCTACACAGGGTCAGGGGTCTAGCCTTCAGACTTCGATCTTGGTACCAGATCAAGGAGCTCTGAGGGATAAAACAAAACTGCGTAGTTGGAGGTTCTCAATAGTAGATTTGAGAGATGCTCAGAAACAGGATGATGAATTGCTGTTTGTTTTGAATTTATTACGAGATAGAATAGATCCGGATCCGTCCGATCTGTTTCGTGCCAGTCCAAGGGCTAAAAAAAAAACAAAGACAAATATCAAACAGGGAATGCCACGTACCAAAATCGCAGCCTCCCTAAAACAAAACCTACAGCACGCAGACGTGCACACCACAAACACACACACACATACACGCGCACACACACAAAGCCAACACACGAGGACAAAACGAACAAACAAAGGAACACACACACATACACGCGCACACACGCAAAGCCTACACAAGCGGACAAAACGAACAAACAAAGGAACACAGTGGGGCAGTCAAATTTGTTAAACAAAGAACAATTTCTTCTGTTAGATGGTGTTTTATACCAGAATGACTCGGAACAAGATGACATCCGTCTTGTTATACCAGAAAGCCTGAAAGAGGAAACTATAGCACTCAGCCATAGACTTCCATCTTCGGGGCATCAGAGAGTGAAACGCACTAAGGAGAGGGTTAAGGAGAAATTTGTCTGGTATAGGTTAGGCAGGGACGTTCGACAGTACGTGTCGCAATTTGAAACCTGTAATCAGAATAAGAAAGCCGATCGGCAAGGAAAAAGGAAAATGCCGATAGACTGAGTACCAGGCAGGTTCGCCCATGGAAAGAGTACATATTGATTTCCTAGGTCCCTTACCTAAAACCCCTAGGGACAATGAGTATGTGCTTATGATGGTGGACCAGTTCACCAAATGGGTGGAATGTATACCACTCCCTAGTCAGTCCGCAGAAGTAACTGCACGGGCAGCTGTGGACGGTTTCTTTACAAGGTTTGGAGTGCCCTTTGAGATATTTTCTGATCAGGGCAGGCACACTTTGAATCGAAACTGTTTACGGAGGTCTGTAAAGTTCTTAAAATACACAAAGCAAGGACTACTCCGTATAGACCTGCCAACGGTCAGGTAGAGAGGTATAATCGCACTTTGATGGATGCGGTTAGATGTTTCATTGGCAAATCACAAAACCAGTGGGATTTGCACCTTCAGCAGATAGACGGAGCGTTGAGATCATCTGTGAACCGTATGACCGGGTTTACGGCCAATAAATTAATGTTAGGTCGGGATATCAATGCGCCTGCTCACCTAATGTTTTCTCAGCATCTGGGTAAAGGCCAGTCCCCTAGCGATTACTCAGATGAATTGGTCCAGAAGTTGCGGGAGGCACATGATACAGCCCGCAAAATGATGAAAACTTCCTCAAAAAGAATGAAGCGCAATTATGACTTGCGTTTACTTGAGAGGAATTATGAGGTAGGTGATAGTGTTTATCTACTTGATACTGCGGTATTGAAGGGTAAATGCCGCAAGCTCTGTCCACCATGGAAGGGACCAGGGGTGATAGTATCCAAATCGTCATCATTCCTCTTCCGTGTGAAACTTAGAAATGCTGTTTTGGTAGTAAACCATGATAGATTAAAACAGTGTAAGGACAGGGAAGTGCCACGGTGGATTAAGCACTGGGAGCAAAATCCAGGTGACATAACTGATGCTAAGGGCAGCGACCGAGTCTACTGCTTATGTCGAAAGCCATGACAGGGTAGATTTATGATCCAGTGTGATTTCTGTAAAGAGTGGTTCCATGGGTCCTGTGTGAACATAACCGCTTCCGATACACTAGACATAAATCAATACAAGTGTCCGGACTGTCAAAGAAGACTGAGGACTCAAAATTGATCATTTTTGTGGGTATGTTTTCAGAATCATGGCTGAAGAATATAAAGATGGTCTGGGCCGGGTTATGAAGGTGCTCAAGATGGGTAACCTGGCTAACCCAAGAGAGTTAGCTGCAAAAATCACCTCTAGTAGGCGACCGAACAGGTTTGAAATCCTGTTGGACCATGTCAGTGAAGCCAAAAGCAGGCATAAGTATATCTGGTTAAGAGATCTGGCCAGGGAGTTAGACGTTCTACAGTGTCACTCCCGTGAGTGGATTTCCCAGAATGTGAGCCGTTTGGGGCCCATTCGTAAATCCAAGTGGCAGGATGCCCCACGTGAACAGAGTAGGGACATCCGATTAGGGACAGATCCGGCTATTGAACGGACTGGTGAGAATCTCGAGTTGGTTCCTCCGGCAGAGCAACAATTGCTTGTTGGGGGAGAGGCCGACAGCGAGTCAGAATCGGTTTCCTCTGGAACTGCCGAAAAGTTGTTGGGAGGTAACAGCCCAACACAACCCTCAGGCAGTGGGAAGCCGGTTAGTCCTGTTAAGCCTCGTCCGCATGAGCGAGACGAGAGTAAGACCCAGCACAGTGCTTCTGGGACAGGGCAGGTTCCGCAAGGCCCTGTTTCTAGAAGCCCGACAGAGAGGGCACCAAGACCTTCTGTTCGGCAAGACAAGCCTCAGCTAGTCATTACTGTGCCGGGTAAGGGGAAGCAGCCTGCTGGTCTGGGGAAAGGGTCCCATGTTAAAGGCCGTTCGGTTCAGCATTCGCTGGGTGGAGAATCCCTTGCAAAGAAGCCAAGGCTGTCTTTGGGAGAAACAGGGCAACAAGGGCATGGCCCTAGGTGTCCGGTAGGAGGATGTGGGGCAGATGTTAGTCGCAAACATGCGCTTCTCTGTCATTTGCCCGGTGTGTTTAATCTTGCTCTTTCGGGAGAAGAAATATCACAACGCAGATTAAGCGCCCAGAAGCTGTGCTGCAGGTGGCTTTTAGGAGCACATCGGGAGCTCAGTGATTTGCTGGTCTATCTTGAATCGCTGAGTCCACTATCCTCGGTTGAGCAGCCAGATGCCTCAACAGTGCAGGCAATGGTTGATTTGGGTAGTACTTTGGGGGTGTCGGTTCCCAGGGACGTGAAATTAAGACCGGAGGGTAATGATGTCACGGCCTTGGTGCACTGGCACTTTCTATTGTCATTGGTGTCGATGCTAGAGCGACACCAGGTTGAGAAACTTGGACACTTATTTCAGCTGTCAAAGGATGATCAACAGAATCTCCCTAAGTTGGCTGAGGCTTTTGATAGTCATTGTCACCTTGACAGGACTATGAGGGAGTGGGGGATGACTAACCCATCTCTGAAAGAGATGAGTAATCTGAACCCGCTTAAGTCTCACGAGGTTCACCTTGTGGGAGTTGTAGGGGTTTTCTATGACCCTGAGACTTACCCTACACAGGAGGGTATTAAATCATGGTCTGAACAGGGTGTCGTACCGGTCGTGGGACTCCACCCCCGGAAGGCACTTACCGAGAAAGCGTTCAGTAAGCTGGCGGAAGTTCTCGAATTTCCGGAGGTAGCAGGATTGGGGGAGATTGGTCTTGATCGAACTGCACCTGCTGAAAAATGGGCTGAACAGCTCCGCAAGGTCGATTAGGTCCTGACTTTGCTGCGACCGGAGCATGTGCTTGTTATTCATTGCAGAAGTTTGACAAACCTTTCTGATGAGTCTCTGTTAACTATGTTTTACTTGTTACAGAGCCATCCCTCAGTCAAGAAGGAGCAGTTGATTCATCCTTACTGCTTTACAGGGTCTTTGGACATGTTACAGAAATTGTTAGAGGTGTTCCCTAACACTTATGTTGGGTTCACAGTAATGGTCTGTAAGTCCAATGACTACCTTGACATGCTGCGGAAACTAGAGTCTTCACGTTTGCTCCTTGAGACGGATGCTCCTTATTTCAGCCCGCCACGCTGTAAAAAGTCCAATCCCTATATGATTGGATGGGTTGCATCCAGGATAGCTGAGGCCAGAGGCCAATCTTGGGGTAACCTCCTCAAGTTGGCAAGTGCTAATGCACAAAGACTGTACATTGAGAAGCTCCCTCCAGTCTCAATGTACGGTGATGAGTCCGGTTAAGACATAGGGGTTAACCCCGGTGCACTATGGATGAAAGGTCCATGGTCACCGGTAGTTGTGGTATTGTGACTGAAAAGCCGCAATACTAGTACTGGTTTTACCCAGGAAT